>NC_034438.1:55318836-55345858 GCF_002078875.1 Numida meleagris
GAGAGGAGAGGAGAGGAGAGGAGAGGAGAGGAGAGGAGAGGGAGAGGAGAGGAGAGGGAGAGGAGATGGGAGAGGAGAGGGAGAGGAGATACGGTGGCAGTCCTGATGCCCTGAGCAGCATGGAAGGCATTTCTTCCACTCCCAGCCCAGTGCTCTGTGTCAATCATCCTCCTGCAGTACCTAGCAAAGAGGGTATTGGATAGACACAGGCACTTAGTTAGCTGTTAGTACATTCAATTATTCATCCTTGCTAGTCTGCAGTGAGTTGTCTCTTGGGATTTGTATACCCACTGCAGATGGGAAGGCAGTATCTAACATGCCACTGGCAAAGGACTCATACAGGAGTCAGCAAGCATCAACTGCTACAGTTTCAGGAAAGTCACAGTTAATGCCCAGAAAATATTGGCAAGGTGGGAAGGAACAGCTAAGAAGTCTAAAATCCGCTTCTGTCACCACAGCTAGCACTGTGTGCTGTATCCAGTTTTCCTTACTGTCACTGGACCATGGCTTAAGCCTATACTAGTCACAAAATGGATAAGCACAATCAAATCTCTGTGTGTGTACTGTTTAACGGCTACTCCACTCCCCTAAAGATGTTTATACTCCTGGCCATCAGCTCCCCTGGGTGCTTAGGACAGATCTGAAGCAAAGCTCCAAATTCTTGAAGCATTAGGGCAGAGATTGCTCCTTCCAGGGATTTTATCCAAGGACTGGTCCCACTGCTTCTATGTTATACCACTTCTAGGAAACTGATAGTGGAAGCGTCACAGTATCTCCTGCTGGAGGGATGAACAGGGTAAAACAAATACTTGCTCTCCTGCCCCAGGCTTTATCTATGTTTCAACACCGTGAACTGACAGCAAAGGTAAGGACAACAACTACACTTCCGTCTCCAAGCATTTAGCTCTGCTTGATAGGATTTCTGCTGCAGTTAAGTCATATGAGAAAAAGGCCCTTTGATGATCACACACAAAATGAGGGCCAGAAATCTGAAAAAGCTGAAAAGAAATATGTATTCTTTTCCTATACAGCTACCCTCTTTCCATAAAGATTCTTGATTTTCAAATAATAAATCATTCCCATAAAGAAAAAAAGAGAACAGCTGTACCATCACTGCCTACAACATCTCTCTGCCATGGGGAAATTCCCTTAAAGACTCTATTAGTGAAATGTCTTTCGTTTTCTTTTCTTTTTTCTTTTTTTTTTTTTTTTGGTCCATTTTGCACTGCTGGAGGAAAGTGAGAGATCTTGGGTGGAGGTTCTGGCTCTAATATGAGTAATAGCCTTTAGCTTACTTAAAGTTTCCTCTATTGCACATGCTGTTTTGTTTCCCTCCCTTCCTTACATCCATGTGTTGTGGAGCTATACCCTTCTAAACAGCAGCTGTGCTGTACCTCAGGAGGGAGGAGGGATCTCTGAAGGATGAAAAAGCACACAAGTAGCCAACCCTTCTCTCACTTGTGCAGCCTGTGCACAAGCACAGCAAACTACTCCTTCCCGCCACATCTCCCCCCGTCTGTTTCTCAGTGGGAGTTTTGGTGTGCATTAAAATTATTCCAGCTAAAGCGGGAGAAAGGGATGTTTCTGCTGTGTCCCATGGACAGTGCAGCAGTCCCTAGAAAGGGTTGTGCTCGAGTCCTCCTTTCAAGATGTGTGCAATTCCTAGGAATGCCAATTGCAGTGCATCATAGCCTAGGTTCAGTGGGATCATTTTTAAACAGAGATGAAAAAACACAGAGCTAACTGCATTCCATACTGACATGGACTGTCAAGTCAGCTGTTTTATGGAACAGGCTGGGATAATAGACTTGTGTTACCCTGAGGTTGGATGGATTTCTCTTTTGCACACTGTTAAGCCTTTTTATTGCTCTCAGCTCAAAGAGGACACACACGCTATTTTTAAAGGTTAAATATTATCTAGCTGAATGGAACAGAGGAAAAAATGATAGTAAAACTAGCAGAATTAGGAGAGAGACAAAGATTTTTTCAACTAATGGTTAATTCTCCCTTGTTTTGGAAAGGAGATAGAGAAGTTCTGCCTAGAAATATCCTTCTAATGCTGAGACTGGTATAGAGATATGTCAGGAAAATAGCCTCAACTGCAGAGAGCTTTTTCCTCCTTCAGTTTCCCTGTTGACAGGCCAAATGGACAAAAACACAGCCTGTCGGAAAATAGAAAAGCAAAGAGGCAAAGTGACTTTCTGAAGGTCACGCGTAGGTCAGTGGCAGAGCCAAATCTCAATTTTGGGCTTAATTGGTGGTTCTTCTTGCTGTTTAATGTTGCTCTCATTTTCAGCCCATGCACCTATCCTTGTCTGTGTGATTATGCATGTTGGAAGCAGTCTGGACCAGCCTCTTTTTCTGTCTTATCATTTTGTATACTGTGACAAGCTCAGCATGTCTGGGTCTGCTTTTCTTCCTTCCTCTTGCTCAGTAAAGTCTGCAGTTTCTTAAAGCACTGCCTGTGTTTATGATTGAATTCTCACTCCTCACAACGGGAGAGATGGAAGATAATTGAAACCAAATGTTTCATTTGTGTTAATAATGACTGTCATTCTATTTTATGTCATGCTGTTTCATGCAAGAGCACTTCAAAGTACAGAGAAGAATAGAGGAGAAGAACATCATAAAAGAGCACTGGAGGCCACATAATGAGAGCTGATCACAAAAGGAAAAGCACTCACAGTGCAGACCTTGACCACAGTGTCACCAGGGGGAGAGATGTGAGGAGAGGAAAATGTACTGCAGGGCTGTATCTTTCCACAAGAGAGGATGTTCTGGTGCTCTCGTACTGAAGGGCCTCCAAGGGTGAGATAGAGAGTGAGCACTCAGGTTTAGCCTGCATGGGATGGCAATGTGTCCCCACTACATGGAAGTCCTTGCCTTGCAAATCCTTGTTGGTATGGAACAGTGTAAGGCAAGGCTTGACCTAACATGAGGATGCTGTCCTCTCTCTTCTCTATGAGCACAAGTGGAAATTACTCGGCATCTTCTGATTTTGTATGTTGTGTCATTTGCATTCTTTTAAAGAAACATCTTTTTTTCTTTCCTCTTTACCCAGGAAAAATACTTCTGGTGCTGTATTAATAGCACCCAAGCCCCAGTCAAAAGGCAGCAGTGTAAGTTATTGTATTTCCTGCTGCCCAGGATTCATTGCAGCATCTGAGAATGTTCATGTTCTTATCTACCCCACCACCACAACTGAGGGGAAGAGAAAGATATCATGCACAAAGAACATATTCCAGCTTTATATATCCTCTGTGAGACAGGTAGCACTTGTGTTTTCATAATCCATTATGATCATTAGACCATATTGCGTGCAGCTAAAACATGTGGCATGGAGTCTTCATTTGGATATTGAATGCGACTGGTGGGTCAAGGACTATGAATAAAGAAGAAGCAGGAACAAATTGTGCAGCCCCACACATGCATTCAGTGACAGAGGGCTCTTACAGTTGCCTCCTTCAAGTAGTGTCAAGGCCATCTTTGAGATCCAGCTATTCATTCAATCTGATTTTTTCCATGCACACCCTCCAGCCAAAGAAACAGAGCATGCAGTTTGAAATGCTCATTCATCTTAAAATTCACAGAAATTCATCCCAGTTTATCATTTGCTGTACTTGGCAGGTGGTTTCATTATCCTTGCTGGGTGATGTTGCTCTTTCAAGTTGGAGGCACTCCTGAAGTTTATAGGAAAGAATCCTTGTTTCATGAAAATCAGTGGCAAAATCTACCAGGTTTTTCCTGTGTAGTAAAGAGCAGTCCAATTGTCTTGTTGGTTCCAATTATCATAGCACCATCAGGCATCTCAGAGAAGTATTATCAAAGAAGTAGCTACATCAGGTGGAGCATAGCTACAAAGCAGAACCCACAATACAGTAATATATCGGTACTTTTATTTACACAGCTCGTCTAGATTCAAAGCACTATACCACATAATGAAACACACTGAGAAAAATACAGAATATCACCCAAAATAAGATTAAAAGATTAAATCTCTTGAATATCTTGCCTTTGGGCCAGGCAACAGAACAGCAGTTCACATGGACTGAAACCTCACTGAAGATGAGTCTCAAGGTGTTCCCAAGCACTCCTCAAGCTTTGAAATGGACAAGGTGCAAGAGGGTATCTGCAATCAGAGTGCCATGGACTACTCTTTGATCACAGAAAGTACTCAGCACAGAGTTGGCTCCATCAGCAGCACTGTGTAGCTACTTGTGTTGGTGAGTGTAGAGCTTATATCTGGTGAAACTACAATTAAGTTCACAGGATTTTTTTCTTTTAAAAACTTGAGCTGGAACACCTCACAAGCCCGAGAGACTACAAAGCTAGGAATTCAGGTGATGATACAGATGGAAGGTTTGAGTGAGGTCCTATAAATAGTGAATTTCCCACCTGCTCTCAATCTCTTGACCAGGGCCTGATGAATCATGTTTTGCAAATGGAGTAAATGCATTTTACCTGGGGTACTTAAGAAACCGCTGCTGGTCTCCACTGTCTTGGGGTCCAATCCCTTGTGGCTCAGCACATGTGTGGTGTGCCGGCTCTGCAGCCTTTCTTCTGCATGCAGCTAAAACTTGTGTTGCTGCGGGGTTTTCTTTTGGACAACTAGTGTCTCTCCCTGAGCTCCTCCTCAGTAGGAGGATACCTAAGAAAAGGTGTTCACATTTTCTTTCATAAGAAAAGGTGTTTTATTTTCAGTATGCCTTAGTGAAGAGATATATTTAAAAGATTTAGATATTGGAGACAAAATTAGGGCTGTTTGTACCACTTATATTTCTATGCAAATGGTTAATGGTTAAACTGGGTTTTAATATCCTGCTTTCTTCTTAGACAATTTCACTTTAATTGTGTGGCCTTTCAATAATAACATTTAGTATCCCCTCCTGACCAAATTATCACACATTACAGCTCTTTTTACCTGAGATCTTGGCATTTCCTTTTATTTTTTTCTTTTTAAAAGCATCTCAGATTAACTGCACAGATCTGGAGCTTCTGTTCTGTTCTGTCTGTTTTTGTTTCAAAGTATTGAATGAACGTGTACTGCAAGCCTGCAGGATCCAGTCCAAAGCCCATGTGAGCTGATGGAAAGCTTGCCATCAGTTTTGAAGGTGCTTTGAGTCTGGTGGAGAAGGGAAACGCAGAGTGGGAGCATAAGGAGGAGTGTGTCCAGATAGCCCCAAATCTATGTGTTGTGTGTAGGTTTGAATTACCCCATGGTGTACTATGTTTCCCGTTTCTTGCATTTCTCATCACCCTGAATCTAGAGCAGAAGGAAAGGTACATCATTAGTACCACCCCAGCACAACTTTCTGTAGCCAACAAATTTCTTTAGGAGTGTTCTTTTTTGGCTTAGAAAACTCCCCTTTTTTTCGGTCTTGTTTTGTTTTGAACAAGTGTTTCCCAAAAGTATTTCCCAACTGGATTGTAAAAAAAAAAAAGAAAAAAAGAAAAAATCTACATTGCAATGAAAAGAATAATCAGTCCCTGCTGTTAGGCTCTTGTATTCTGAAGGCAGAGTTAATGAAATGAATATTGTCTAATTAAAGAGACCTTCATAACTGTAGGATCAAGCCTTCAGATGGAAGTCATCAAATTGGAATAGCATGAAGCTATCAGCTCAGGCTGGATCTAGCTCTTGAACCTGCATTCCCAGAACAGACACTCAGGACAGGGAATCTCTTTTCAATATGAAACCTTAGCGTGACACTTGAGAAAGCCACTTTGTCCTTAATACAGCTAGAAGCAGGCTGAAATCTTGCCAAGCTCTTTCCCATCTCCTTCCCCCACAAGCTGCAACATCTCTGTCTTTGGAACATGGTGATTGACAAGAGGTTGAAATTGCACTTGAAGCATGGGGCTGCACTGCTGCTCTGACAATCTCCACAGCCTTGGTTTTGTCACTCTGTAGATGTACGGTCAACTTTACTTTTGCTTTTCCTTGCCTTGCTATCCCACTGCAAATCCACTGTAAACCCACCATAAGAAGGCAGCCTCTAAGATAACTAGGCATCTATGCCAATGAAAATAAAATATATCCAGGGATCTTCCACAGTCCTTTATAAGCAGTGTAAAGAGTAAGCAGTCTTCGATTTCATACAAATGCATGCATGTATATTTATTAATTATTATTACCAGTGGATAGCATTAAAGCGTTTATGAATATAACCTGCCAAAAGTGAGGGAAGGACATTTTCATCCCTCATCAGGCAGGTGTGCCACTGCACTCTTGAAGAGAAACTGAATAATGATGTATGGCAAAAAGATTTTCCTACAGGACATTCTGCGTAGGAAGACACTGATTAAGCTAAAGCCAGTGCTTTGCAGGAAAAGAGCTTGATTAAAATCAGATAGGAAGCAATTACCAAGCTTATCAGTTAAATGGTTAGAGCTTCAAAAAATTAAGTGAATATCTTCAAAATTTCATTTTTCAAAAATATACTTTTGGTGACCAATTTTGGGAAAATAAGCTGAAAGCAAAATTTCAGAATGGAGAAAGACAGAAACTTTGCTTTACTATCATGTCTAAAATATGTAAGCACTGCATTGTCTTAAAATCAATAAAATATTTTACTGAAAAAATAGCCTAAGTCATAATTCAGTACTCAGAATGCAGGGAGTATAGCATTCAGTTTCTACAGTGTGAACAATATCCCTTGAGCTTGGGTTATGGAGAAAACATGCATTCAAAGGGCTGTTTTACTTTTGAAATAGAACTCTCAGTTGCTCAAGCGAAAATACACATTTCTATGTGCAAGTGGTTAGTCAACTCTTTAGGCAATTCTGCAAGAATGAACTGGATGACATAAATAGTAATTTCATTTTCAAAATCTGGACAATATATCCATACTTATTATAGCACATATGCAGCTCATGGTCAATGTGCAGTTCATAACTTTTTCTTTAAAAAAAGACAATTTATTGGATGTGAGCATTCTTAACAAACCCCAAATTAGTCAAAATGTCAAATCTGCATAGGTTTTTCCTATTTTGCCTGCACCCAAAGGAAAGGAAAAATGCACTGAAGCTGAAATTTATCTTCTATCAAATAATAATTTTATTTGAATGTTAGTGTAGTCAAGCAGCATAAGAAAACTTGTACATGCAAAGAAGACAGCAAAGACAAAGAAAGAACAGACGAAGCAAAATCCTCAAAGTCAAATGCTGACTTGCATGGGGGACATGTAGACATCACTCAGTGGCACTAGGCTTGCTGATGTTATTGACCTGTGCATGATGGGAGAAGGAGGATGTTGCTAGATCTCTGATATGCTGATCAAGTAGTGGGCTCAGGAGTTCTAGGTAGGTTGCTCAAAGCATAAGTAGTCCCTCAGCAAAACACTGCCATAACACTGTTCTGAAACTTTCCTAGGAGTCTCTGTTCTGAAATGTTGTCCTATCCCAACCATCCCCAGGCCATGAGACAACCTTTCAGATCTGCATAGAAAATGTGGGGGCTCTTGCTAATGGAGTTCCTCAGGTTCTAGCTTGGAACAACCACACATCACAGCAGTGCACAATAGTGTACAATAGATGTTAGTGGATGTGATAAAACCTTTCAGCACAGAGGGCTGTGGGTTAGGACTACTCTTTGTGTCTTTTATACGTTACCGGAGATTAATCACTTTCCTTGCTTTCCAGCCTACTTCAAATGTTGGTTTTGTAGGGAGTTTAGAAAGCTTAAACCCAAATTCTGTCCTTTATTATGAAACAGCTGCCTCTGAAGTCATGGAAAATTGTACTTCATATCTTTGAGTCTAGGATTTGACCAAAGGCTCTTATTCAATCATTTTCAACAGAGGCCCATCACTGCCAAACATATGCCCTGCGGGAAAGAATGCCAGATCTTCTCTGTGAGCCTGTGAGCATGCAAGCTCTGAGAGGAACAGTCAGTAGGGCAGTAGAAATTAACACTGCTGGGTCACTCTGGAGCAAAAGTGCCTGGCCAGCCCGGCCCTTCTCCTTTGTTTCCTGGGAAGCCGTTGTAATGCCCTATCTGGGAACTACTTCCAGATGGCTTTTGGCCCCTCAGCTCTCCAAAGTATGTGGTATATGTTTTGCAGTTCTTAGCCACTTGAAGATTTTGGAATGTACCTCAAAAGAGTTGGGATGGCCACCCCTCACAGCCTGAGAACTGTGCCTTGAAGCTCTGGACTGGCTCATTAGCTGGCACAAAAGCCAGAAGAGCCTTGGGGATTTGATTAGAACATCAACAGCAGGTGCCCAAATTTAAAATAAGAAGTTTGTACTGGAGCTGACTGGATTGTTTGCAGTGATCTGATGAAAATGCACTTTTTCACTTTTCTAGAAAATGTGCAAATATTCATTTGTTATTAAAATCAACGCTACAGATATCTTCTGTGTCAAGGAGAGAGAAGGTTTGGTCACACCAGCTTATGAACTCAAGAGAATGCCCTTCAGACCTCATTGTGGGGAAAGGGATATATTGTTTCTCATCAGTGTTAAGCCTGTTCATTGAAAAAGTGATGTTTTCCCGAGAAAAAAATTACATTTCTGATGTGATTATCTCTATTGCAAGCTTACTTTTGATTACTTTAGTGACATAGAAACCAAATGGGACTACTCCCTGATTTATCCACATTTTCCTCTGCTTCCTGTTGAGAAAATCTTGTAAATCTGGACAAGAAGTAGGTGGAAGATTTCAAAGATGATATTTCCCCCTTCCTACACTCTCACAAACTTGGTTTTTCTCACATGAGCAGTATGTTGCTGTGAGGTAGGGCTCAGATATTCTCTCAGCACCTCGTGGGTGCTGCCAGATAAGTAGGTATTTCCAACAGCAGGGATTGTGTGTGAGGTGCAGCCGTGGAGTCGGACTTTCCTCTTCCTGATGACCCCCTACTCTGTGCCTTGACACTCACTGTCAATTCTACCTCTAACAGGTTCCTCCGCAAGCCTATCTCCTTGCCTTCCCAGTCAGGGGTTTACGAGTGCACCTGCTCCTCATGAGGCCTGCTCAAATCAAACTGGGGGGATTCCTTCCACAGTGCACACCATTAGAGTTTCAGAGGATCCCCTCCCTGTTTTCCCTTCCCCACTTGAGTGATATTTATTGACAAAATCAGCCTCCACGTCTGTTATGTGAGACAGTTCATATCTGTTTGCTATCTAGAAAAGTCCAAGCTGCAGCATAGTAAGATGCCGGGTACTCTTAGACATAGTGAAATGTCAGGCTTCATGTATGACAAGCCAGTAAGAGCAGGCTGATTCATAAAACTGGTCTGAACAAACTTGTGCAGTCCTAGACGACATCAGAAAAGTGAAAGATGATTAAGAGGGACGGAAGCCCTCTGTTTATAAAGCCTTATAATTTAGATGCACAGTGAAGTAGCTGGGAGTCAGCAGCATCCTGGCACAGGTATTTTCTCCCTTCTTTCTTCCCCCTTTTCCTCATTGCTTTTGCAGTTGTCTTCTAGCCTTTTCCTAAGGCTTTTGAGACAAATAGGTGTGACTGCATGCACAAAAACATACTGAGCCTCAGGTGTCTCCATGAAAGAGACTGACTTCCCAGAAGAAATGGATAAACTATCACTGTGTGAGGGAAGCATGGAGGGGTCCTAACCAAGGTTAGATTCTATTAGTTGTAAGGGAAGCACGTAGAGAGAACACAGAACCCTTGCTAAGCCTGCTGTGTCCAAGGGAAACTGAAGAACAGATGTTCACAGACATTAAAAAAAACTATTCAATAATGGGGTGGGAGCTTAAATGTATTCAAAAATTTGGACTAGAGAAGCAAGTTTTGAAAGGGTTGCCTAAAACCCCCATACTGAGGAGGCTTAGGGAGTCAGCTGGGCATATGACATATGATTGACTATGGATCTAAATCCAGAGGAATTGTCCTGAAGATGTTTTCAAAAGAAGGAAAGTTCCTGTGTGCTGAAAAATACCTTGTTTTTTCTGCAGATTTAATTTGTTGTCTCCTGTCTCTGCGCATACTTACCTATTTTGAAAATCAGACACTATTTCCACTTACAGAAATGCAGCTCAGGGTCCACATGATTTCTGAGTAAAAGTGACAGGGTTGGTATTATGTCAGAGGCCTGTGGGAGGGAAGGCTGTGCAATAAAATGCTCTCTCATTACTCAGCTAAATGGTTAAGTGAGAGCTTGTCTTTCTACCCCCTCTGCTAATACTGAGTGATGCAAACAGCAGTCAGTCAAGACCAAGACAACCAGAAATTCCTGACACGTGAAGGCTATTGACAAAACATCATACTGGTGTAGCCCTCAGCCCCAGCATGAGCTCCCTTCACTGCAGACTCTGGTACTGGGAAGTGACTGTGGCCATACAGCTCTCCCTCCCCCAGATCACGAGGCTTTCAAATAATCAGGCAGAATACCAAAGTGGAAAAAAAAGGGGGAGGGCAACTAGATGGCAAAAATACATATACATTTGTAATAAGATAAATTCTTGGCTAGCTTTGTATTGGAGAAAAAAAAATCAAGGTTAATTGGAAGATATGATTTATCATTGATGATGTTTCCAGTATTGGGAGTGGCTGGAACATGAGTAAGTGTTTTCAAAGCTGTTTTGCCTCATACCATTGACGGCGCCTGCAAAGATTATGCATATATGAGTTTTCATTTCGCTGGAAATACAGTTGGCTCTGAGGCTGGAACGGCACTCCGCAAGCGGCGGCAGCGGAGATGTTGGGTGTGCAGAGCTGCACGGTCCCGCTTGGCAGCCAGTGGTAGAGTAAGAACCTAGCCCTTGTCCTCCCCTCTGCTGTGAACACTGTCACTCCTCAGGAGAGCAACTGGTTGCATTGCTGTTTGTCTTGACAGAAAAGGCCAAAGGCAGGGAGGGAAGGGGAGGAGAAGCAAAATGCAGCATAAGAAGGTGTCTTCTGAGCCAAATGAATTGCAGAGAGGTCAGGCACAAAATGTTCTCTACAAAGAGGGCCTCTGCAAAATTCCTGACAAAATCCTAGCCATTTGGTAAATCCCCCAGCAGACTATTGGGTCTTCTGCTCCCGCTCAGAAGGAGAAATACCCAGCTGAACTTGTACAAACAACAGCCAGAGCTGCCCCAGATCTCCTGGCCTCCCACCTTCCCTGCACATGGAGCCAGTGGGAGCCCTGTGAAGTGAGATGCCTCTCACCCCACCAGGCCTCGTGGGCTCCTCTGGCTGCTGGCAGCCCTCCCCACTGCTGAGTACTGGCACCAGGGCATGGAGCCACAGGCTGTCCTCATCACTGCTGTGAAGGGGGCTTCTTAATGAGGGATGAGATTGTTTGCTGCTCTCGTTGACACCTCTGAGATCCACTGGCCTTTGGGAAGGGTGCAGATGGCTGCCTCAGCTCCCCAGAGCTGCTGTAAAGAGGAGGCTTGCCAGTGCTTCCTGGTGGCAGAATCTGCTGCTGAGGGCTCACAGTTTGGTGACCAGAGTGACAGGATAGGGACTGACTCCATTGTCCTGGCTGGATGAAAAATAGGGATGTCTCAAGCGCCCATGCTTTCCTTTTAGTGCCTGAAGCATGAGGATGCTGACAGCGTTCTCTTATGTGGATCCTGGGAAGAATGTCTGGGTTGGTCCAAAAACCTTGCACACCCCCTCCCCCCCCAGACAGTTTCTCTGGAAGTAAAATGTGAGTTTCCCCCTGTGCTTTCAACAAAGTTTGGTCACGCATGCTATGGGAGTAAAGGTCTCAGGGCAATTGTGCTCCCAGGTTAGGAACAAAAAGCACACAGCCATGAAGGAGGAAATGTAGAACAGTCCACATCCCATGAGATATGCAAGAGGATGAGCTTGCCCACTCTTCTGAATGTGACATTGAGGAGCCAAGCGTCACTGTTATGGCTGGGCTTTGGTCAGTATGGCTGTTTTAGCCTTGCACTGGTGCGATCCTATTGTGTTGCACACAGCATAAAGTGATTTGTCCTGCCTGCAGCTCTCAGCCCTCTGCAATTCCCATGCCTCAGTTTTCTTTGTGCAATGCAGGAATGCTGGCATTTTCTTGTGTTTGGAAAGGGAAAAATTCATGTTTGGGATGCTTTGAGGAGACTGAGATGGAAAGCTTTCCATTTAATTCCACGTAGCATGATAAATTCCAAAACAAAATCAAAGAAATGGACAGGAAAGGGACAGCTTTCAGTGGAATGGTTTTATGTATCAGCAATTTTGATCTGTTTTGATATTATAATTTGGACTCTCTTGTTCTTTCTTATTATCACTGACATTTTTGATTTATATCTGATTAGTTAATGCAGAGCCTGTTGGCTCTCATCTCAAAGCAGGTGTTCTTTGTCCTTACCTTTGGCATGTAGTATCTGCTCTCAGCTCCAGGCACACTGGAAGCCTCTTGGCCAATATTCAATGGGGGTAATTGAAGACTGATGGATTTACTCTGCTTCTCTGCAGGTGGCTGGCATGTAACTTCTGACCAGCTATATCCATTGCATTCATATGCAAGTAAGAGAGTATCCACGGAGTCATAGAAGGATTAAGGTCAGAAGGGAACTTTGGGCCATATGGTCCATCTCCCTCTGCTTAAGCAGGACCTCCTAGAGCAGGCAGATCATGACTGTGTTCTAGTGCCTTTTGAAGATCGCTAAGAAAGGAGTCTCTACCACCTTTCTGGGTAATAAGTACTAGTGCTCCATTGCCTGCACAGTAAAGTGCTTCTTGATGTTAAGAAGGTACCTTCTGTGTTCCAGTTTGTGCCCATTGTTTCTTGTCCTGTCACTGGGCACACTTGAAAAGAGCCATCTTCTTTGCACTCCTACTTTGAGTATTTATATACATTGAGAAGATCTTTCCTGAGCCTCCTCTTGTCCAGAACAAGCAGTAACAGCTCTCTCAGCCATTCCTTCTAGCAGAGATGCTCCAGTTGCTCTGTCATCTTTATGTCCCTTTACTGGACTCTTCCAGTATCCTCACGACTCCTTCATACTGGGGAGCCCAAATCGGGACACAGCCTTCCAGGTGTGGCCTCAGCAATAATGAGTAGAAAGGAAGTATCGCCTTCCTTCACATACTGGCAGTACTTTGCCAGCTGCAGGCCAGGATGCCATTAGCCTTCTTTGCCTCAGGGTCATACTGCCAGATCAGTTTTACTTGGTGTCCACCAGGAACCTCAAGTTGTGTTCCTAAAGATTACTTTATATCTGGGTGACCACCAGCATGCCCTGGTACTTGGGGTTGCTCCTCACCAGGTGCAAAAACTTTGCATTTCCTCTTCTAGAAATATACTGCAACAAAAGGCACTGCTGGGGAAATAGTAGCACATCATGACTCTCTGCTTTCTAAATCAGCCCTGCAAGGGATGGTCAGCCTTGTGGCTGTTGCCTGACACTGTGGTTCTGTTCTGAACACAAGCTCTGCATCTTACCCCATCTCACCTTCCTGCGTAGGAACTTAAACTTAGCAAAAGTCAATGCTTATATTGAGGAGGTCTGAGACAACAATGACCACTTCTTAGGCTTGTAATTTGTAAGGAACTAATTTAGGACTAGGGATATTAAACAGGCAACTTCGGCCAACTCCTTGTACCTCGTTGATTGGGAAGGATTTCACTGAGGTTGTATTTCTGTGGGACCAGGAGAGGTGAACTTGTTCTGTGGGTTCCTGAATTACATGCAAGAAACCTCTGTCAGACTGCCAGTAAAGTGGGCTGCATTACGATGCCGTACCTCTGGTATCATCCTCAGTATGACAAAGCTTTGCAAATGCTGCTAGAAGCCACCATCCTGCCAGCACGCTCATCATTGCCCCATTCCTCGAGACAGATGTCCAAGTGGAGGCCCTACAGCTCTCACAAGCTGTTGTTTACATACTCCAGGCTTTAAGCACTTGCAATTTTGTGGCCTGCCCCACACACCCTAAAAACTTGTCCTTAACAGTTATCTCTGGATTTGAAACTCCTGTGAAAACAAAAACAACTGGTTTTGGCTGCTCTGCCAAACAGTCTCTCTCCATAAAAAGGAGACTGATTTTTCTCTCTGGGTAAAGTAAAAGGTTACAAAAATATTTAGTTTGAACTTCCTTGCATTTATTTTTGCTCACTCTCTCAGCATGTGCATGTGTACATGGAAAGTACCTTGAAGTGAGTCAGCATTACTCAAAGTGAATCATTGGTCACTGCTTCTCTGGGACATTCATTCAGTGTTGCATACAAGTTTTCTCTTCCTTGCAAGCCAGGATGAGATTATTTGTGCTGCTTCCAGACTGCCTTAGATATTAAGGCTCTCATTCAGAAACCTAACGAGGGACAATTTTATACCCACTGGTATCTTGAGGGAAGGCTTGGTAGTAGACCACTAATGCAGCAGTAAAGAGAAATAGCGTCATTCTTTTAATAACCTCACCAAAACAAGAGGCTTGTCTTGGTCTGATTTAGCCCACAGCATCATGGAAATGCTTGTTGCCTCACAAAGCCAAAGTATCTCTGTGTAAGAGCGCTTAGCTCTCCTCCTGTCATTAAATCAAGCAGACTCTTAAGTCCTAGCTCAATGTAGATTTTGAAGTGGCTTAGAAGGCCAACTAAGAAGCATATAAGAAAGAAACAGTTCAATACAAAAATGGCTATGGAAAAAAATAATAGTTTAATTTCTTTTCTGCTTGTATAACTCTAATTCAATTCTCAGGACACATCTAAAGCTGCCCTTGCCGTGAATGGTATCAATATTCCTCTTTTTTTTTTTTTTTTTTGGTGATTTACTTCAACCAGTTCATTAAATGAACATTAGAGCTATTGATTCTTCCTTTAAAAATGGGCCATAAAGCCTTTGGGAGGCTTTCTCTTCCCATTTCAAGAAGCAGACTTTGCTTTTCAGATATCAGCTCCCACAACTGCCTCCCCATGAGAGTTGGTGTCTCCTTACCAGCTGTCACAAGGAGCTGAGCCCTGGTGTGGCTCCATCTACCAGCCAAGCCACCTTGGCCAAGGCCAGAAGCAGGCCCAGCATGTTGTTTCTTCCCAGGGGAGGCCCAGAGAAGTGGAGGAGGATGGAGACCATGGCTCATCTCACTCACAAGGCTCCCAAGGACCCCATTCCTGCTAGCAACTGCTTGCTGATGTTTCTTCTCTGCCCACTTGTGACAGAGTCCAGCACTTCTTCAGAAATCTGTGTTTCCTGCACATGTCAAAGGAACTAGCTAGTGTTGTAACCAATCCCCTGTGGCTTTCGAGGACATCTGTTACGGGAGTCCTGGCAGGGGAGGCTGCCTTACCTTTTTCCCTGTTCCCAGTGAAACTGAATTGTGGAAGAAAACCCCTTTCAATTTACTTTTTCAGACAAAATTGACCCCACTTCACAGACTAAAGGTGGAGAGTATGAGGCCTAGCATGCTTCCAGCTCTTTCAGGTGGTTTTACATAAGATATGAAAGCTAGAAAGTATCTTAGTGTTTAATGTATGCTGAGGAAAAAGGCTATGTATGGATTTGCTGGTCCAGTGATGGTGGGACAGAGACCATAGGCAGGACTGGGCTGATCCTCCTGCTAGGCCAGCCTCAGTGGCTCCATGGCCGTGAGCAGCAGCAGCCCCAGCTTGGGTCTGTGCAATGGAGAACTCAGTTTACCTTTAAATCCCAAACATTAGCCGGTGGATAAAGGGAAGTGCCGTAGAACCCATCAACTCCAGCCCTGTTAGGAGCAGTTAGTTAAATCTGTCTGTTTAGGGGCAGGGGAACAAGGCTGGTCCAAGAGTCTTTGGCAAATCTGGATGGGCAATTCTGCAGCCAGCACAGCTGACAGTAGGTTTTCCAGATCAGAAGAATGCCACTCATCTTGCCCATTTTGAAATCTCAGCTGAAACTTCATGGGAATCCTCCCTCTGGCTGTCTACTTCATCTGTGTTTGGTCACCCTTGCAGCTTTGACTCTTTCAGAAGTTGATGAGGCTGAGGATGGAGCCAGGGTAGAGAGCTTGCCTCACTAGCCAGGCTGTTTCTCTCTGCTGTTGTCAGCTGAAGAGCTGGAGGGCTGGAGGAGCTCCCCATCCTGATGCTGGCAGGAGTGGGAAAGACACACAGCAATCTCTGGAGCTCACTAGCATCCACTGTAGGGAGGCTGAGGAAGAGCCCTGCTGGTGAGTGGCTTGGAAGAAAAAGAGAGAAAAAAAACGAATGCTGGCATTTATGAATGGCTTGGCACAGCATTCTCTCTTGGACGTGGTAACTGACACAGAGTTTCCAGCTGTCTCACGTGTCCAAAGGAGAGTGGCTAATATGCCCAAGCTGCCTATTGCTTTAGTCATTTTTGTTCCAGAGAAAGGCTTGCAGGGGGGAGGTGAAACACTCCGTACAAAGGCTTTTAATTTTTTCTCTAAATAAATGGATTTGATGCATGCTGTGAAGGGACTATGCACACAGAGGCAATGTAATTACACCCAATCTGTTCTGTGTGGAAATAGAGTAGGGATGGGTTGGAGCTCACAGTCATAGAATCATAGAATGGTTCAGGTTGGAAGAGACCTTTGAAAAACCATTTTGAAATAGATTTTGTGACGACTAAGGAGGAAGCACAGGCTAAGTGAAACTAACCACTGAACCACAACTTTTGATGACCTTGGCTATGAAGAAGAGAAGGGCTTGGAGGGCGGGAAATTTTTCCTATGACTTTTGAGCGTGTTGTGGCTAACTGGGATTTATTCAAGCAAGACAGGTATTGCAGGGTGGGATGGGCAGAGCAGGGGACATAGAAGGACATCAATAAAAGTAGGGTTAGAGTCAAATACAGGATTAAAAATGCCTGTGACTCTCTTAGAGGAAAAGGTGATGGAAAATTAATAATCCCTATGAGATATTCTCAACCAACAAGAAAACAGAGTCTGCCAAATCCACAATGAAGATATTCTTCAGTGAAAAATTTACTGGGCAAAGATAAAATTTTGCAAGGGGCTTGTAAAAGGAACTCTTAATGATTTACTATCTTTACTATAAGCCACTAGAACAGACATCTGTGCTGGCGATCCTGCCTAAATTAAGTCAAACATGAGCAAAAATGCACGTCACAAATTTTGTTACAAGATCCTGCAAAGTCTTTGCATGTCTCAAATCTTCATGGCACAAGATCCTTTGGAGTCTTTGCCAGCCATGCAAACTTACACGAGCTGAGGAGGTGAGTCTAGAATTTAAAGCAAATTTGATCCTGCCTGAAGGATACAGCTTTTTGTACATTTACAGTACTTCTGAAATGGTAACTTACTGCTTTCTTATTGTTTTTGATAATATGCCACTAGACAAACTGAAGAAAGCTTTCATTTTTCATCCAATCTTAGTGGCTGAGTTGTTTTTTAATATTACAGTGTGGATTTCCTCTAGTAGCAAAAAAGTAGCACCAACCAACCAACAGTCAACAACAGAAAAAAGAAAACCCAGTGCAGGAGCTTGAACACTGACATGATATCTAAAGGCGCTGCCGAGTCACAAGGTTTTATATTCCTGAGGTCATCTGCACAAGATGACACAAAGATGGACCACTTTTGTATTCTCCTGTATTTCCAGAGTCCATTTTTAACTGTAGGGAGAAAAGTGAAATTCACATTACTCCTTATTAGGAGATATCTCATAGACTAGTACATTATCTCAATACTTTTTTTATTGCTACTAGCATTTATTGGTTATATTGGAATTACATTTTAAGATTCTGACTGGCAATGTATATCTGAAACCTGAAGGCAAACGTGGTTTGTTTTCCTTGGCATTGTTTCTGATTCTGCTTTTCCAACTTCTCTCCAAAGTCTTACTTCTACAATATATGAGTGTTCTGCAGTCATGTTATGAATGCACAACATTGGTCATACCAAGGAAGAACCAGATGTGAGAGGGTTTATTCATTTGACAAAAATAATGAAAGTATTTCATGGTTTATCAAAATTATTATTTTATTTTCTTCCCAATTTTCTATCTTAAAAATTATAAAGAAAGCTTGGAATAGTTTTCCCTTATAGTCTTTGTACACTTAGCTAAGATCAACAAACATTACTGAAATACGTCTGATTCTATACGTCCTGCATACAGCACTAGGAAGGGATAACTTGTACTTCTTAATTGAAATTTTTGTGTGGACTTGGAGTTTCAGAAGCTGTAGGGAAGTACTGTGGTTGCCTAGCCAGTAATGTTCAAGCATAATTACAAAAGGAAGATGGTGTTAAGATGTGGACAAACCATACAGCAGTGTAGTAATATTGTCTGCAGTGTTTTGCATTTCTTTGCTTGCAGTTCTTAACATTTTTGGGGATGCTCCTGCCAAACACTAAGCTGACACTTTCAGGAAACTACCTATAAATGCACCCAGGTATTACTGCAATTATTTGTTTTTTCTTACTACCTTGAGAAACTTTGTATCACCAAGAAACTTTACATCTTTTCTCACCTCACGTTTTCCATGTCATGTATGAATATGTAGATATATATGGGTCACAAATTAAAGTTGCCCATGAGTGATCTCTGTCCTTTGCATAAACTGACGTTTACCCCAGAGCTTCCTTTTTACAAATTATTTATACTCATTGTGACTATCCCTCCTGTACCATGAGTGCTTAGTGTCCTTGGAGGTCTCAGGTAAAGGGATTTGTCAAAAGCTGTAAGAAATCCAAGTAGACTAAATCATCTACATGTTCCTTATGCAAATGTTTTGTCATTCCTTCAAAGACCTCTAAGAGGTTTGTGAAAAGGAGCTTCTCTTTACAAAGGACATGTTAGTGCTTCTCAATTAGTTTGCTTTCTATCCCAGAGCCCTGTGGCTCTGAACTTCACTGTAGTCTTCACATTTTGGTACTGTTAGCCTAACAAGCCAGTATTTTCCTGCAGTCCTTAGAACAAAAAATTGTTAGCCTTCAGTCCTCTGACGTCAAAGATATTTTTAGTGAGAAGTTACATAAGCTGCTAATAGTTCAGCTTTTCCTTATTTTCCTTTTAGATTGCTTAAAGAACACCTTCTGGTTAGGGGAACTTTTTACTGTTCTTTTTGTCCATACATACTGTAATGTCTTCCTCAGCAACTTCAGTCTCAGAGAGATGCTCTGCTGAGATGCTCCTTTCACTCACTCCTTCTTCTTAAACAGACAGTTCCAGTGTGAGCTTGACCTCAGTATCTGTGCTTCCTGATGGTGAGCAGCATTCATTAACCTCCTTGCAACACTCTTGTTTGCTCTCAGCCCTTCTCCTACTCTGGTTGTTAGCTGGACCTGTTGACTCTGCTGAGCTTTTTGCTCCTCATGATGAAGAAAAGGGTCCAATAAATAAATATCTGGAGTCCTTTTGCTAGTTTCTGCTCTTTTTCAACTACAGTTTTACATTTATTGCGACAGTTAATACTGCCTTTACGTGCTTTGCCTGTAAACAGCCTCAGCTTTTTGAATTCTGTAATTGCCTTTATTTTTCTGTTTAACCACACTGGTTTCCTTACTCTTCTTACTCTTTCAGAGGAGTATAGGTACAGTTGAATGAGCTGGTGAAAGAGACAGTTATGCTGAAAGGGACCAGCACAAGCTTAGTCAAATAGGAGGAGGCTTGAAGGCATAATGTAAGCACCATTTAGAACTTTTATTCTGTTTTGCCTTTGCCTTTTTTTTCCCCCATCAAAGTTGAATAAAGCAAAAACATTATAACATTTTCCCAGAAAATGTTGTTTACCTGCAGGGGACCCCTACTTCAGCCAGGTGCACTTCTGTATGCCTGCAAAATTGCGTGGGTTCTGGAGAAATGGCCAGTCACAGTAAAGTGGTTGTCAATGGTTTATGGGAGTTCGGCCCGATTCCGTGACGAAGGGGACGGGGGACCCACGGGCCCATGTCCCAGGAAAAGGGGAAAGGGGAAAAGGGTAGGGAGATGGCCCTGAAAGCAAAGAACAGCGGCAACAATCTGAGGAGAAACAAACTAATTTACTAAATAAAATATCGGAATGCAAAACAACACAGTATAATACAATATAATTACAATTTAAGCTGATAAATCCAATACAGAGAGAGAGAATGTCCCAAAATCAAGGTAGGCCTTACTCTACTACCGACGATAAGACGGCTGGAGAGCGAGGTGCTGCCAAGACGAGAGACGGCGGAAAAAGGGACGAGGTCTCGTGATCTGCAAGTTTTTATACTGCGAGCTTTTATCTTTACCCTCCGGCTGGAAAATGGTAACAGAGGAGAAAAGTACCATGGGGACTGTAGTAGTCCTTCTCTTCTGAGAACTAGGTACATCCACTACATGATGTTATGATGTGGATGGAATACCAATAACCGAAAATCACAAAACCATGACAGTGGTGCTGATATGACTTCACTGGAGAACTCACTTTGAGTTTTTCTCTGCATTATTAATCTCATGTGTTTCATGATTTTAATTAATTGTTTCCTACTCTTCCCTTTCCTCTCTCCTTTCCCTCTGTTCAACACAGCGTAGGGTGGGAGGTGGGTGGCCTTCCCAGCCACTGCTGCTGTGTGTCAATGATGCTTCTTATGCAGGACTGCGGTTTCTAGTTGGACTGCCTGCATCCACTTAAGCTGTGGCTGCTACCGTATGGGGTGGAGAGGTTTGTTTATTCCACCCTCCTCCACCCCCAGATCTGCATCATTTGCCAGAAGTCCTGTTCTCCATTAGACAGAAATCCTTTGAATCAAACAATGACCTGAACAGCTCTCAAATCTTTATGGGCTTTGGAGATGGGGTTGTAATGGAGATAGGGAAAGGTACATAAGCATTTCTGCTTAAATATTTCCAGTTGTCTATTTCTAACCCAAAAGTTGTTGAGTTTTTATGCTGAGTTCACTACTAAATGAAGCACATCCCTGACTGTATGGTTCTAATGCAGTTTAATACACTACTAACCAGCTTTTATTCCTTCTTTAATCATTTTAGCTTTGCTGCAAGTTGCTCCAGGATCCCAGGGCTGTTTCTCAAGCTGTTCCTATTTTATTCTCTCACACTATTTTTTTTAGTTCTAGATGAAAAACAAATGAGAGTCAATGGGTTTTTCAAATTGGGCAAATGAGAGTCGATGGGTTTTGCAAAATTAGACATAAGAATGAGAGTACATCAGCAGATGCTTCTCTGAATTGTTATTCAGGAGTATTTCTGCTGACTTGATTTTCAGGAGGATCTTGGAGTTAAAATGTTAACAGACAAGGAATATTGAGAACCTAATTTGTTCATATACTTTGTATCCCATAGATGCTCTTCTACTTCAGCTGTGTTGGTAGCATTTCCCCTCTGTGCTGATAAACTCCAGATTTCCTTCTCTTTCACACTGTCACTGAAAGCACCAATTTCTTTTTCTTAGTAGGTACACAGAATGCATGTAATAAGGAAATAGCTATCCCAAAGCACAGAGAAAGCTACTAAGCAATATTTTTTCTCTCTAAATTTTATACCCTTTCTCTCCTCCAAATTTTTAAAATAAAGTTTTGAGGTAAATATGCTAGTTAGGGGAAAAATTAAAATAATTAATAATTTATTTCTTTTTCATCTTTAATTCCATTTTATTTTTACAGTTTTCCTTCATTTTCCAGTAATGCCCAGGAAGAGTAAAAGCAGTATATGCCAGAGAATTACCAAATTATGTATTCTCCCTGGATATGTGAAAGAAATGTCACCAAATTCCTAAGGTATTCATTTGAAGAGAATTTGTAGAATCTGGGGGGAAAAAACTAAACTTTACTGATCATAGAATCATAGAATCATAGAATCATAGAATCATAGAATCATAGAATCATAGAATCATAGAATCATAGAATCATAGAATCATAGAATTGCTCAGGTTGGAGAAGACCTTCAAGATCATCAAGTCCAACCACAACTTAACCATATTACCCTAACTCTAACAATCACTGCTAAATCATGTCCATGAGCACCACATCCAAAGGGTTTTTTAACACATTCAGGGAAAGTGACTCAACCACCTCCCTGCAGAGCCTGTTCCAGTGCTTATCAACCCTTTCTGTAAACAAGTTTTTCCTGATATCCAACCTAAACCTCCCCTGGTGCAACTTGAGGCCATTTCCCCTTGTCCTGTCACCTGTCACCAGTGAGAAGAGACCAGCCCCACTCTCACTGCAATCACCTTTCAGGTATTTGAAGAGAGCAATAAGGTCTCCCCTCAGCCTCTTCCTCCCCAGACTAAACAGCCCCAGTTCCTTTAGTCACTCCTCATAGGGCATATTCTCCAAGCCCTTCACCAGCCTTGTTGCCCTTCTTTGGACCTGCTTCAGCACCTCAGTGTGCTTCCTGTACTGAGGCACCCAAAACTGAACACAGTACTCAAGGTGGGGCCTCACCAATGCTGTGTACAGGGGCAGGATGACTTCCCTAGTCCTGCTAGGGAATCCCTAGGGATCCTGGTAGGGATCAGTGCTGTAAATAAATGTTTGTGTTACCTCTTTGTTGCCTAGAAAGAGTGCATGTAAAAATGAACCTCATTTCATATCAAGCAAGTCTTGTTTTATCCTTTCAGCTTGTATTTCTTTATTTTTAACACATCTACAAGTTATTCTAGCAGGAGAGCTTCTACATGAGTGGTGGTAATTGCCTCTGTTCTTGTTGTTTCAGTTAGCCTTTCCTCAAGAATGCTTGAATCCAGTGCAATTTTTGCAGAAAGACTCTTGGTTATATTCATGGCAACATATGCATTGACCATGCTCAGGGAAGTGATAGTGAAAGTGCAGTGGAAATGAAGGCCTATCTGGTCATTGAAGCTGTACTATTGATAAGTGACAAATCCACAATGGTGACCCTAATAGCTATCCTGCTAACTGCAGCCATTTTCCACCAGACAGTGGAGGTACTCTTGGGGGAGGTCAGTTGCCAAGAGGTGTGAGGTGGGAAAAGTGACTCAAAGTCCACTATGCAGTAGTGTCAGATGAGAATGCTCTGTCACAGCCAATTGAAGTTTGAGGTGCTGGAAGCAGGGGAGGTGACAGGGCATGTTAACTTTGCAGCAGGTGACTGGCATCACTGTAGGCAACAAGGGAGATGCTCAGTTGTTCAGCACTGACTGTTCACCCTGAAGAGATGGTGATGCTGTTTGGGTGATGGCAGGCTCACCTCACCATGTTGGAGGGCTGTGAAAGGCATACAAGGATATGGGTGGAGAGCATGGGAAGTGGTGAGCTCCTGGAAAAGTCCTGAGCTGGCCAGGGTACTGACAAAAATTGTCCTGTGCTTGCTGATCTCAACATCTTCTCTGTGGATTTGCCCCAAGGGATGAGTCACCCCGTCACCAGGTACTCAGGTGTGACAGGCCAACCCATGCCATGCTGATGGGGCTGCATGCCCAAAGATGGGACATACTTTGCTGCAGCAGCTGCTCCAGCTGTTTTGGGTTCCTGGCAGGCAGAGCAGAGCGCAGCAGTGTTAGAGACAAGTACTGGCATGAACTGTCAGCTTCACCCTGGCATTTTTGCTTAAACAGCATAGCGGGCTGGACCTGTCTAGATGAAGTGCAATACAGAAAGGGAAAAAATGGCCTCCAGCCCAGACCACGACAATGCAGATTAAATCACTCTCACATTCCTCTCTGGCTTAACTTTGCACATGCAAAACCACCCACAGTGGGGGCTTAGCTGTGTGCTCATGCCAGAATAGAGAATCTGTGGATGCGAAGAGCCTCCTGACATCTCCTGTCATGTCTTGTGGTTGGATCAGGTGTGGAGCTCTTTATTTACTACCAAACAGAGGTCCAGGAATGAATTCTTCTCTCGTTGTCTTTGGCTGATGTGGGTGTGCCTTCTATAGCATGGTTAGAAAAGCCTCTCTTGGTTACACTGTTGCCTGCCAGATCCTTTGGCCCACACTACTTGCTTTGGCTTGCAGGAGTTTCTTTGTTTGCATGGTTCTGCCAATTACTTCTTGATTTGGAAAGCAAGGATTCTTCTACACCACTTTCTCACAATCTGCCTCAGGGCTCTGGTTACTGTATCCTACTGCACATTATCATATGTTAAAGCTGTCAGGTGTAACTTTGGTACCAGTCATAGTGGTGCCTGCCTTCTGTTGTCTGTCAATTTGGAAGTGTCCATCCAATTTTTTCATTAAAGTCATATTTTTGTGCTGAATAGGGAAAATATATTGTTTGTTGTTCAGAGGATTTTTCTTATTTTGTGACATTATTGTCCAGCATTTTGTGGGAATATCTGTTTATAAGATCTACCTTCTGCATTGAGAGGTAAGAGGTTTCAGTAACCACTGATGATGTTTTCTTTTATGAAGTCTCTTTATGCTGTTTGTAGCTTAAAAAAAAAAAAAAATCAGCCTTTTTTTATTTTCCCAGTCTGTTTATTACATTTCTTTAACAACTACCCATATGGAACAGGCTCTGTGCCTTTGAAACTTAAAAAGCTAAATAAAATAATAATTACTCATACCTTCAGGTTCTTAATTTAGAGCTATTCATACTGCAGATGAAATGTACTGTATAGATTCTTCAAATGAACAAAAAAACTTATGTGTGAGCTGAGACATATGAGTTCCTTATAACTCCTTTGGTTATACCAGTAATTTGTCTTTTCATTATTAAACTGAAAGAAGGGCAAAGTAGAGTTGCTGTCACATCATGGCAAAATTGTAAATACATAGTGCAATCCATTCTGTGTAAACATTAATCTGAATAGATAAAATGGGAAATTCTAGAAAGAAAAGAGGGACATGAAGAAGGGGACAAAATAAAGGTCAGGAGCAGTCAAGATCTTGCATGCAATTTCCAATTATTCCTCCTCTACATGATAAAGTTTCAAATGAAGACTTATTGCTTCTGTTCTGCTTCATCCTGATTATTCACTGTCAAGTGCCTGGGATCTATGGGCATCATGGGAAAATGGTGCTGCTGCTGTTTTTCTGTATCTGCAGCTTAGGGGTTGCATTTTAGGACCCAGCAACTCATGTTTTCACAAAAGGAAAGCTGTCTTGATCTGATGCCTGTCATCTGTGGTGGAAAGCTTATTTCAGGGTATTGTCTGGATCTGAAAATGTGACATTAATTTTACTGCTGTGGTACAGGGCATGGACTTTAGCAGGTAAGTACTGCTGCTGTTATACAAAATTTATTTTTCTTCCTTTTTTCTTCTTGCTTTTCTTTCTTCTTCCTTTCTTTCAAAATTTCCTGTAAACTATTCAAAGTTTAAAACAGAGACTGTATCATCTTTATTTAACTTGGCTTAATCTGAAGGCCCTGTCATCTCTTAATTAAATTATTTTACAAAGTGCTTCAAGGGGAGAGGGTGGTGGTGGGAGAACACATGGCACCAGAGAACCAGAGAAAGTGTTCGATGATTAATTGGTTCACTGATTCCAAAGGTTTTTTGTTTCTGATTTTCCTTTCTTTCACCCTGCTGCCTGCCAAGAGCTACGCAGGGCAGCAGGTGCTGAGAGCGGAGCTGTGCTTGGAGAAATGGCTCTGCAGTGTTTTGCCTCCTGGGAGAGGATTGGGCTTTCGTTTCCAGCTATTGCAGCTCAGGTTGACAGCGTGCAGCCTTAGAAGGAGCCAGGAGGAGGGGAAGCCTCTCTGATTCATTGTGACAGCCTGCTCCTTCTCTGATTTCATGCATGATGTACAGCATACTTGAGCAACCCTCTGTCTTTCTGACATGTCTCCAAGGTCCTCTTTATTGTGATATCCGAACACTTCAGTGCTGTTCTTCTCCCAGCATTCCTGTAAAGCCAGTACAAGCACACTTTTCAGTTCTAAAAACAATGAATGCCTTATGTTTGAGAGGAATTATTTTTATCACCACTTGATGATAGTTTGGCACTTCTCATGAAGGGAAGAAGACCACACCTGCCTCTTTTCAACATCAATAATCTTTATCATTTTCACGTAATACCAATTGCATTTCAAAGAAGTGGAGTCTTCTTTACAATCAGAGTTCTGGATACTTTTATTATACAATCACAAAGCTAGCTGACAATGAAAATTTGTATTGTAGCAGGTACCGCAGAAATGCAGTTAAAAAGATAGTCACTACCTTGGAGGTTTTGTTTTTCTCTTAGCAAGGAGGAAAAAAATGAATTCCAGAAAGGCTGCCAGGTTCAGCCTGGGTGATTATGTGGACATGGGAGTGCTTGGGTGCTGTGCTCATTAAGAGTTGAATACTGAGCATGCTATACTAAATGGCAAGTTTGTGAGAGTTTATTGCTACAACATTGGAAGAGCAAATAACACTGCCGAATATGAGCTTTTCCTAGATGGTTTTGAAGATGGAATACATTCAAAGCAATGTAACACTTTCTCATAAATATGAGGCTGTAAATCTTTCACTTGAAAAGAGTTCTCATGCCCATATATCAACCCCTGGGGTGATGTTTTCTATGATGTAAAACTTTTCCTTTACTATTGAGGTTCCCCACATGTCCCATTAGTTGCACGAGGGATCTGTGATCCCACTTGCTCACAGAGGATGCTTGTGGCATTGTGGAAAGAAACTTTTCCCTGGGAATCATCCCTACTAACAGTGATGACTGTTCCATGTTTGAATCTGCCTATCCGTGTAAGATGTGATTGCCAAAGAGGAGATTTTATATGTGTAGAGGGAGTGCTGGAGCTGTAACTTCCTGGCATGCTGCTTTGCAGGCTGTTCTAGGAAGGCACATCCGTGTGCTTTCACATCATGAAAGTGATGTGGAAAAACTTTGCAACCAATTTGGGCGTAGAGAGAAAATAATTGTGATGGGAAAGTTTAAAAGCAGCAGGCCTGGATGATCAGAAATGCTCAGTGGATAAAGATAGAAGAACCGTGGCCTGTTTTGTTTTATGTCTATTTTTCCTTTTCTCTGTGAGGGGGCGGGAGGGGGTTGCACTTTTGGCAAAGAGAAAAAAGGGATCATATGGTTTGAATTATTTTGCGTACTTGGAAATATTTTATTCTTTCAGAGTTAAGAAAATATATGAAAGCAGGCAAATCCCTGCCTATATTTGCATATTTTGAAATGTATAGCCAACTTTGATTAGAGGCTGAATGAAAGAGAGTATCTGTCAGACTTTTTTTCCTTTCACCTTCCTTTCTTTTCTCTTTCCTTCTCCCTTCCCTTCCCTTCCCTTCCCTTCCCTTCCCTTCCCTTCCCTTCCCTTC
>NC_034438.1:55345983-55409635 GCF_002078875.1 Numida meleagris
TTCCCTTCCCTTCCCTTCCCTTCCCTTCCCTTCCCTTCCCTTCCCTATTACCCACACACAGCTTGTTTTTGAGATTAACAGCCCTAATGTAGTGAGAGGAGTTTGCTGTTCTCTACTTTCTCTTGAAGAATAATGTGTTATGATGACTCCTTTAAGAAGTTCAGCGTGCAATGTCTGCTGTTTCCATGGACAGGAGCTCTCGTGCCTGTTATGCCCACATAATTGGCCTGATCCTCTTTGTGTCTGAGGAAATTGTATCACCAGATGTTAATCTGCCTCTTCTCCCTGTAGATTGTCAGCCCCAAAAGACATCCTCCAGTAGATTCTCCTCCTACTGACTAGCTTTTTTTAATGGAGGACTCCACTTCCATTCAATTTCCAAATGATGAATCTGGTACTAAATTGCTTTACCAATCCAGTGGTCACTGATACTTAATAGGAAATGAACCTGGGCCAGAATCAGCTGTTGATATAGGATTACTTTTCTCTTCAAATATTTGTGTTAACAGCAGATTTTACAATGCCATTCTCTGAAATATTCTCCTCTCTGCATGGGTTAAGCTATTAACTTTTTTATAGTGAAGTTGGAAATGCCTATATAATAAATGTTCATCAAACAGATTATCTTTAAAGATCCATTCCAAGCAAAACCATTCTATTATTCCATGCTACAAGCAACAGATCTGTAATCATTTTAAAAGAATCTTCCACACTTCTTGAAGGTAACACATATTTTCACAACAAGTATACTAAACATGAATTTTACACAACTAAAATTTCATTATCTGCAAACAGGATTTCTAAGAGTGAAGAAGACTCTTCTAAGCACATGTTTGGACTGGATCTTTCAGAGTTCCAGCTTTTGCATCCAGAGGAAAAGACTTCAGTTATCTTTTCCTTTGGGGTAAAAACACTGTAGAGTACCAGCTGCTAAGCTCTCGTATAATGACCTGCCTCCATGTTCTTTGAGGTTGTGGTAACATTAAATTTTGGTTGGACTCGTTAAAACCCAGTGATGTTCTCCTATCATCTTATGACAATGACATATCAATGTGGGTAAGTCTATCAGTTAGAATTATATCTTCCAAATCAATTGACCAGAAGAAAATGTGGGATTTTAATATTAGCAAGTATGATTTACATGGTGTATGTTTCTGTATAGGTATAAATGTTTAGAAGGAGGAGAAGTAAGGGGAGAATAGTTTGCTGCTGGATGGTGCAATGTGTGATTTATTTTTTACCCCACTGCCTTACCTGCATTTGTTTCCATTTAGACAAAGACATATCTTTCAGTATGACAAATCTTTTTTTTCTTGCTTCTGACATTAATGCTTAGTGTTGGATAGGAAATCTGTTACGTACCCTTTCTTCTGAGGATGGATGTGAAGGAAGGACCAGAAACAAAACATTTTCATGAGAAAAACAGTTTTTAATAATTTCTTCCACACATTCTCTGGAGTTGAGCAGTGGTATTAAGGAAGCATCAGGTACAGAACAACTGCAATGGAAATGGAAACATGGGACATAAAATGGGCTCTTTATGTTGCGTAGCCACCCAATATGCATTGGAAGAATTATTGAGGGGATAATTTCTTTCTCCCTCTGCCTTTCCTAGGGACAAGTGAGAGCTCTTTTGCTGCATTTGTAGGCCTTTTCTGGGATCTCCAAAGCTTGCAACTTTGCAGACTTTTCTGTTTGTGGTATCGTAGTCTGTTGTGGAAATTATGATGGTGTCCTGGCAATTCCTTACTCCATCCATCACCACGCTGCAACAAGAGTACAGTTGCATTGCAGAAATGTGTTAAAGTGCCAATAGAGAACACCCACAGGAATGCCACCCTTTATATTTCAAAGGCCAGATAAGAATTTCAAGTTCTAAAGAACCTGCAGAGAGTTACTTGTCACTGGACTGTAAACAACCTCTGCTTCCAGTGGAGGCAATATCTGTATGTAACATAACCCTAAAGACGCTAACTCTAACTTGCAGTGAGGATTTATCCATGGTATGTGTGATGAAACAATGCCAGGTCAAAGGAACAGTATGATTAACCCCATTCAGGAGACAGAATACCTTGTCATCTCTGAAGGGCACATTTTAATTGGCATTTATCCAAGTATTTTTTTTCTAATGTGGCTGTTGTAACTGTGCCACTGTTGTAACTGTGGCAATGCAATTTTAAATTTAGATCCTCCCAGTGGGCCATATATGACAACTTCCTTTTCAAGTTTCCTCTGTGATCAGAGTGGTGTTAGAGAGAGTTTTCTGTCAAAGTAAATCAATCCAATCTTCTTCAGGTCCATCTCCTGATTTGTTTACCTGCAGAAAGTTTTTCCCATCTGTGTGCCTGACCTATAAGCAGTCAGATGCCAGCCAAACCAACCTTGAGAATTGAGCCCAGGTGTCATGGCGGCAGTAGGAGGATCCCTTCTGGGCAATGCCACTGAATGGGTTGCAGATGCTTTAGAAGGATCTCCAGAGCAAGAAGATGTGTTCCTTGTGGAAAGGGCAAGCAAGAAAAACAAATGAGCATCAAGCTGCACAAGAGAACTAAAGGCACAGTAGCTGCACAAAGAAGAATGCCAAGGGCTTACATTGTCAGGTCCTAGCTCACGTACCCCAGTACCCAGATGCTTAGATTCATCTTGGTTCCAAGAACATATTTTTGCACAGGTGTGAACAAACAAGACATGAGAAAGGAACTTGAGGATATCCTTGGAATTATTTTCCACGTGAAGCAAGTATTAGTGAAGAGAGGGTTTTTTCTTTTGTCTTTCTTAGCTGCAAAGAGAGTGCAAAAATTATGTTGTAGTTTTTATTTTTAGCCCCAATTGTGGCCTCATGTATAGAAAAGTTAAGAATCCACAGAATAACTTTCAAGTAATATAAATTGTGAATTACAGGCTCCTGTTCGGTGTACTTTGAAGATTTGTTATTTTGTGAACAAAGCTTCCACTTTCTGCTAAAGAAACCAAAGAAATGGCTGTGAAGTCCAGTCAATCCTTAAAGCTTCAGTTTCTGTATTTGATGGAATCATTTTAGGTTCCAGCTGCATCTGTGGAATAACTTATAGCAAGAGCTGGATCCTTAACACAATCCTGCCTAGTCCCATTGTGGTCATGGTTAATGATTGCAGTGCTCTGTGGAAAAGTTTTCAGGGTGGGAGTGTTTGAAGCTTTCAAAAAAACCTGCCCAAGTGATGTAGGATCCTAACATTCAGCATGGAAATGTTGTACATGTAATCATATCTGATGACACTCCTGAGTGTGTAAAGTCACTATGGAAATCTGAAAGTTTCTGTCACTTCATGAAATATATGTTGTGTTTCTGAAGCGCATTGAAATAAAAGATCCCCAAGGTAAAGATGAATCTAAAAATGGTAGCCATAGCATAGGAATGAACACTTCATACCTAAAGCACAGGGCTGAAGTCTCAGTGTAGAGGTGAACATCTTGTATTATAAATACAGATCCATGCCTTCTTCTGATTGCAGCAATAGTGCTTGGAGTACAGACCTATGGGATTAATTTCTGTTTTCCTAGAAGTTTAAAAATGCATGCAGAGCTTATATCAATATCCTCTGAGTGGTTTACTAATGTTTTTGCATTCTAAAAATATGGTGGATTTTTTTTTCTTTTGTAGAACTCCCAACCACATTATGCTCTTGGTTTTGTTCACTCCCTCTCCCTTGCTCTGATTCGAGTTTGAAGCTCCAAGGCTTTCTTTCGGATTTTATCAAATTACACATTGAAGTAAGGCATACATTTCAGAAACAGATGGATTTAATGTGCATGAAAATACATGCCTTTTAAAGAAACTAAATTAGTAGTTCCACTTCTATCCCTTTTTATTGAAGTCAGAGCTCTAAGAGATCTCTGGTCTAAAGCATAACCTTACAGACATCATCAAAATGAGAATTATTTGCATGGAAATTTGACAGAACATCAGAGCAACAACAAATCTGACAGTTTCTAGTGGACATGAAGGTAGAAGGAATAGTTCTAATACAAGTATAAAGAATAAAGCTTTAAGATTTTTTTTAATGGCAGGTTGTTTTTTATTCTTTCTCAAGGTGGGGTGTCACTCCCACTGAAATGAGAAAGATAGTACCAGATTTTTTGAAATCTCTTGGCTCCCACAAAGATGTTAGATGGAAAACTGAAACAGAACATCTGCTCTGCTCACCAGCCATGTTTTATCAAGTGGTGTCTTTGCCTTGATGGAAAGAGACCCGGCCTGTGCAGTGTCTGTGCAGCATCAATGAATGTGAAAAGGGATGGGTAAAATTGCTCTGGTGGGATGGGATAGGGGGAGCTGTGCGTGTTTCCCGCAGGACAGTGCATAGGACAGCGCCAAGCCTCCTGCAGGAATGACCCCTTAGGAGTGCAGATGGGTCTTAATCTGAAGACAAAATACTGTGTCAAAATAACTCTGAGTGACGCTACTGCAAAATTTCTTGTGTTGTTTCTGGACCAGATGAAAATGGGAAAGACAACACGCCAGGAGTGCTTTTTTGCTCCAGGATTGACCAAAGACTAATTAGACACCTTATTAAGGCTTTAATTCAGTGACGTACTTAATTATATTCCCGACTGTTCACATATAATAAAGTCCAAAATTTTTCTGCCCGCTTAAGTCTTTGAGTGGAGAGGATCTGACTGCTGAGCAGGCTTGAAGATAGACATGAGCTCTGGGACCTTGCTGAGCCCAGGCACAGCCAGTAGGGTTTACAGAAGCACTCAGCATCTCCCTGTTCCCCTCTTCTTAGAGACTGGTTTAGAAAGACATTCTTCTTTAAGGGAAGTGCTCAGATATATACTTAGGAGCTTTCCTGACTGATACTATGTGGAGACTGGCCCAGAATTTGTGACATGGCAGAATAAGCTGCCCCTTCAATGAGAGCTGATGAATCAAACCAAAGAAGAATAAAAAAAAATGATCAACATAAAATTAATTCCAGTTTATAGAAAGCAAATATATTCTCTTAGGAGTATCCAGAGCTGTATTACCAATTGATGAACACCAACTATACCATAAATCAGTTCTAACTGGCAGTAAAGGTCACGTACTCAGTTGTGTTATCTGGTTTCCTTGATGCAGCAAAACTGCATGTCACAAGAGTTAGTTTTCTTTGGCCAATCCCTGTGCCAGTAAATGGCCACATCCCAGCAATGCATAGACACAACTCTCCAGTTGAAATTAAATGCTAATTTGCAGTAAGTTTTAGAGTCTTAATAAAGTTTTTCAGGTCATCAGCTAATCTTCAAACTGAAAAGACTTCTTTACAGTTTTCTGGAATTGGATCATCCATTTCTAATTTGTATTCTAGTGATCTCAAGTACTGTCTGAATTTAGGGCTTTTTAAAATACTTTCCTTCTCAACTGTGATTAGATGATTCAGTATTTTGAACGAATGCAGCTAATCCAGCCACATTTCATCATACAAATGTGCAGAACTAGCAGTGATTTACATCCTTTAATTTTACACAGTGTTCTATGTGGTATAGCTGAGAATTATTTGATTTAGCTTTTGTCTCTAGTTATAACTCCATAGTTCTCACTCTTCATCTCCATCACATACAGTTTTGCAGCTTACCACAAAATATGTTGGAATCAGAGCATTGACTTGATGAAGGTAGTGGGGAAATTTTATGACTTCAGAGTTTAAGACCAGAATCCCACAAAACTTGAAAAAAAAATTGTCATGATGAAATATGAACCAGTTATGTCCTCCTTACAGGCATATATTTTGTCTAATAACTCACCATCAGATAACCTGGTTATCCATTACAGTAATGGGTCCCAGTCCCCTGGTAATGAATATAAAGGTAAAGTAAACATACTCTGGAGTTTTTTTTTTTTTTTTTTTTTTAAGCAAACCAACTGGTTCCTTTTGAGAAGAAAGCTGGGTGTGGAATAATACATGATAGGGAGCATTCCTTCTAGATAGTATAGTTGAGACGTGCTGGGTTTATCTCTCTCCATTCCCCTTGGTCCTTCACTGTTAGCCCAGAAGGCTTTGTGCCATCAAACAAATACATACCCATGATATATTATGAGGAGAACAGTGGCAGAGAGAAAACTTCATGATTATATGTATTTAGGACATAAAAATCATGAAGAATATATTATCTCTAATATTATATATTATGTCTGCAGAGGGAGGCTTAGGAGTGCATGGTGAAATGGTCTGAGCTCCTCTGGGACAGGCTGAGGTCCTGGTGCACTCTGCATGTCTGCTTTGGGAGCACAGTGTGCTTTCACAAGGGAAGGGCTATGTGCCACGGGAATGCTATACAAATTTACCAGGAGGAAGGCAAACAAAGAAGTCAAAAGATGTACATAAGTGATAACAAAGTAAATATTAGAAAAGTTGACCTTTATTATACTAATATAATAGAATATCAGTAAGGAACAAATAGACATTCACGGCTGGGTAGGCTGAGAACAGTACAGCTTGGGCTGATAACACTCCTGCTTGCTGCTGGTACAACTTAGATTGAGAGTGGGACATTTAAAAACATCTATGAGAACTATGATGCCAAGTTTTCTCCAGTTTCAGCTTTCCCTATTTGCCTGGGACAGTTCTGATATTCATGAAGGAAACAGCCATGATGGCAGTGTTCAGAGAGAAAAGGTAAAGGGTTCTTGGTTTTTCCACTTCCCAATAGCTTACAGACCCTTCACCTTGAGGATGTTAAAGCCTAGTGAGCCAGGAAGCTACTGTGGTTCTAACATACTTATTTTTTCTATTTTTTTTTTCCAGAGAAAATTGTGGCTTTCCTCAAATTCTCATACTTGCGCTGTGGATGTTAACGGAGGTATCCACCATCAGGAAAAGACTGAGCTCTGCAGTGGAAGGGGCACCCTTTTTTGTAATTCAGTCATAAATCACACAGCCTCTTTCTCTTGTGCTATGAGAGGGAAACAACTTCAGTCTCCCTTTCTCCAAATCTCTCATCACTTCTGGGTCTCAGCCTCCCATGCTGTGAACAAATATTGTCTTGCAGCCTTGTTTTCTGGAGATTGTATGATGACAAATTACAGGAAACAGACATCCTTTCCCGGTATTTTTTTCTATGAACATTAGCATATTTGAAAGCTGTGTCAGCGAATTACTCATAACTATTTACACATTAATAGATAGTATTGTCTTTAAATGTTTTAGATATATCTTAACACATTCCATAAACACAGCATTTTAACAGTACTACAAGAAAAGGCTAGGAACATGTGTTACAGTAGTTGAAACATCTAACTATCAAGTAGTTTCTTTCAGGTGACCATGCATTCTGCATGCTGTGGCAAATTCCACACTCCTGTGGTGCCAAAACAGAAAGCAGCCTCCCAGCTGTGAGAATGAAGTATGAACTGGCAAGAAATGGTGTGTAAATGGGGGCTTAACACATGCAGTGACCTGCTTGAGGTGATCTCTGTACCTACTGCCTAAGATACAAACTCAGAGAGAAGTAACACCTCTGCAGAAATCAGTGGTAATTCACTGTTATCTTCCATGTGCATTTCCAGATTCTCAATCAAGCTTGAAATTTCATAACTTATTTTGTTTTGGGGTACCAATTCATATTTTAATGGGAAGAAAGGCATTTTTTAATAAATCTCATTCACAATGCCAGCAAAGATAAAAGTGAAGCAAAGAAGTGTTAAATTTGCTGTGTTTCTTTTAAAATATCATACAATTCTGGAGCAAGAAAGTCTCATTTACAGCTCACTTTGATTTTCATAAGGGGCAAATTAGTTTCAAAATATGTGTTTCCAAAAAAACTGTATTTTCAAAATGAATTTTTCCTATCTAATGTTGAAGAAACTGCAGTGTTTATTATTCAGTGTTCCATAGCTCCAGGAGGACAACTTTTAAAAGTACGTATTTATGGGGAATTTGAAGGTCAGATTCCAAACAATCTTTTTTAGATTTTTGCACTAGTGGATGTATTAGATGAGAACAGTAGAGGAGAGCTTATAAAATATTTTGGGAAGGGATAAATAATATAAATGTATTATATGTGATCAAGTCTCTTTTACACACATGATTTACTTACAATATTTCCTAGTTCTGTATGCGGTATGATCACATGCTAACAACTTCAAGTATGAAAATCAGATAAATAACCTTATTCCTCTTTGAGTTTCAATCTTAATGCGGATGAAGGCAATGATGTTTCTTAAAGACTTTGACAAGAATGATTGCTGTTAGACTTCGTGTATTTTTGTGCATTTATCTACTTGACAAAAAGTAGAAGTTGTTCAAGCAGTTCCTGTTCAATGCATATTTATGACTGCAACTGTCCTTCTACTGGTGACCCAAAAGTCTTAAAATTCTTTTTCAGTTCTGTTACATTCTCCTGTGCTATATAAATAACATGGGGTCTAGGGGTACAGAACTTTCCTGGGGGTGCACAATTGCTTAATCTCCTACCCTGCATTTCAGTGGCGTATCCATTGGACTCATTTTTTTCACTGATGGCATTACCTGTATCATGTAGTTTACACAGATGTGCAGAGCTAGACAGAAAGGAAACAGAGGAAGAGGTAAGTCTTGGTCTGTAACCAGAGACAAAAAATTGCTTCAGAGGCACAAATGTAGTTTCACCTATGGCAATTCATCCCATGTTCTTGAAGTGTTCACATTTCTCCCTGGGGAAGAGATTTTGTGAAGGAATGATGTATGTGGCCTCTTAGTGCAGATGTTCTTCTGTCATCTAAAAGCCACTTTTTGTTTTTAAAATAAATCCAAAAGTCAGTAGAGGGTATTCTCTTTTCTCTCAGGGCAGTTCATGAAGAATGAAGTCCCAGCATCTGTAAAGCAGGAACAGAGATCCAGGTCTTCCCTTCAGAACTGGCATTTTTCATGTTATCCATTTCCTTGATTTTAATAAAGCTAGGAAATTGTTGTGATTCAAGACCAGTACAAATGTCTAGAGTAAACATATTCATTTTTTTATTACTGGGACGTGATGCTTTTGTTTGCTAAAACAGCAACTTGTAACTGCAAATGCCTCACACCAGTGTCAAGTGGGAGACACTTAATTCTGCCTCTCCTGTTTCATAGCTAACCATCCAGGCTGTATTTGACTTGATCTATTGGATAAACTACAGTACAAACTGTTTCTCATCCTGCCTGTATTTGCTAGCACTTGGTAATCAGCTTTGGAAAAAAAATGCTAACATTTTACTTCTTGTGTTTCAGTTTGCTCGCCTGTTAAATATAGCAAAAACTGTTTCCCAAGGAAGCTGTAAGAAGCAAATTTGTAAAGTGCAATGAACTTCTTAAGTAAAGCATTCGTGCTCCGGGAATAATGATGCTCTTGGGCAGCTCTCAGTCAGCTACCAAACATGATGCAACCAAAAGACAACATGTTTATCTTGTTATTTTAATAGAAACAAGAAATGATAAGAAACAATAGATAATAAATAACATTATTCTGTTAGCAGCTGTTCTTTTGCTGTCTGAAATCCTTATAAGACTAAGCAGAGTAAGTCTTTGGGATCATGCTCTAATAGCATCTTTACATTTGCCTGACCAGACTCTACCAAATATAATGTTTTATCCCTATCCAACATTTCAATGGTGTTTAACAGTAATTCATAGAGAGAAGGAAGCAAGAGTTTTGCATACTTGAAATGGAAAGGAGGAAGATGATGAAATCAAGAGTATTAGAAAATGTGTACTCTTTTTTTTTTTTTAAATGATATGTGATGAGATTTTTATTACGAAATCACTTAAATGAGTTTTTTGGTGGCTACAGTGTTTGAGTGAAATACATGATTCAGACTGAGGAACTGAATAAGTTGACATAAGGTCTCAGTTTCCACTCAACACCTGGAATGGGAATGTTTTTCATTCTTACTTAAAAAGAAGGTAGCAAAACAGAAAAGGGGAACGTCTGCCTTTCTCAGTCCTTTTCTTTCTTTTCTGTCTTTCCACAGTAGAACCATGGAAATTTGAAATGTTTTACAGCAGTCAAAAAACAGTGAATGGAAAAAATAAATAAAATATGCTATAAAATACAAAAAGCGTAGTCTCAAAGCTAAGGAATGATAACTTCATTGATTTAACATGTCCAACAAGCCTTATGGTGAGTATTTTTTGTTGTTGATTTAACACGCATTTCTATTCTTAAAGGAAGAAAATGCAGCAAGTGAAATTGCTTGAAATTTGTTCATGCCATTCTTGCTGAGTCCTTGTCAAAGTGACTTATTCTAAAGTAATCTTACTTTGCAGTAATAAAGTTGTGGTGTTTTCCCTGCTTCATCCTTAACCAGGCAACTGAAATCCAAACTTTTCCCATTGAGATGGTTCGATATGTGACCACTGAAGCTCTGGTTGTGAATCAGAGAACTTTGTTGCTTTGAGTTCCGCCCATCCCCATAGTCTAGGTCCCCCATGGGAGTGCCCCTGCTCCTCTCAGCTGCCCAGGACACCATGAAATCACAAGGGATGGGAAGTGGGGTCTGGCAGGCACTGGCATGCAGCTAAGAGTAGAGGTTTAACATTCTGCAGCTACAATTCCCATCCTATCCCGGTGGCGGAAAGCAACACTGACACATTCATCTTGACCAAAACTGAAGTCATTCTGAAGTTTGGAGACTCAGCCTCTCCTGGGTGAGAGGGAGATGAAGGAAGCTGGCCTCCTAGCATACATACTAAAGTACAGCGTACTGAATTAGTATTCCAAATACAGAAAGCAGATTTTTCTCCAGCATTACATGTGAGATCACTTCTTATTAGAAAATAAAAATCTGCTAGTTGGAAAGCAGTTGTTAAAGATATTTTGAATGCACAACATCTTTTAAGTTACAAAATGACTTCAGTCTCTAACACCATAAAATTCAAATTTTCTGTAAGGGCACAAGGCATCCCTCTATTCACTGATTTTTACTTCAAGAATGAAAAATCATTAGGGAAAATTCTGTGTATGAAAGATGCCAAAATCTCTGAGCTCTTTAATGCAACTAAGTGGCTACATGCTTGATTGTGTTTTGTGATTTGTGGGTTTTTTCCTCGAGAAGGCAAGGAAATAAGGTGGGCACATTTGTCTGTAACTCATGCTCAATTCAAAAAGCATTGTATTGTCCACAGCATTTATGTCAGATGTTGCTTTATTTTGCAAATTGTTTTATCTTGTTTTATCTGGTCCTGTGGCTTCCTGATGTTGATGTTTGCATGGAGAAGATGCTCTTCAGTGCAAATTTATCTTCCTGGTTTCCTCATGCATTTGTTTATCCACTAATATTTGCTGTGAAAATTTTTTGTTAAGTGAATTTTCTGCACATATATAGAATATGTAATACATATGACGGAAATTTCCAGAAATCTGGTCATGCGAGCAATGCTTAAATTCCATTTGTGCAATGTATGAAGAAAAACTTAACTGCGTACAATTTTATCTCGTTATTTGATACGTGACATTTCTTGTGGGTGTCATGAACTGAAATTTTACACCCTAGTGATAGCCTGGCAGTGACTGGCTTCTAGATAAGTCCAAAACTTTATTGTTGAATTAGCTTTCCGTGTGATACTTACTCAGAACTGAGCTGCTAGAATCTGCCAGATATTACTGTTTGTTTTATTGTTGGTGATGGTTGTGCTTGAGTTATTCAGCTGAAGGTGGTCTTACTGCCATTTGCAATACACAGACTGCCTGAACTGTCTTTTATTGAAATCCTCCTTCAAAATGCTTTGAAGTGTTGTACTCAGAGCTCTGTTCTGGGATGGCAAATAGCAGTCTGGAAAAGAAGAAGGGTGGGACACACATGTGGAGATTTTCAAACACACCTGAAATTCAGTGCAAATCGGGTTTCACAATCCCTTAAGTGCTTTTAAAAATCCCACCCAATTTGCATTTGTGGTCTTTGGAGGATGTTTGCTTTTCTGTTACCAGGAGAAACATGTTTTATGTATGTAGAACATACTAGTCCAAAAATGTATTTTCAGCAATTACAGCAATTTCTTTTACATCCCTTTTTCTTTACAGTCTCAATTTCTTTTACTTCTCTCTGGCCTGCTAGTGAGCCTGAATCCTTTAAAACAGGGAATCTCCCAGTGCACTTGTACATTTGTAATGATTTAGTTTTCCCTCAGCACATGGGCAAGTAGAATCCTTCTTTGATTTCATTACCTTCCCGAACATTTGAAACATTCACAGAGTTTTAAGACCAGTAGGGGCCTTTGTAAATGCAGACCAACAGACTGTAAAAATTCCTCTAGTTCAGCTTCGCAATTTGTGATTGAACAAAGCTGAGTGAATTAAGTAGTCTTGTGTTTTAACAGACAGCCTATTCTGATTTGAAGGCATTGATGGCTGGAGAATTATTTGCAATGGCAGATTCCAGGCTGCGAATGACTTTCCTGAGCATAATACCCCATTCTAGATTCCTATGTTTGTGTATATTTATATTTCTCATATTATTTACACCAATAGTTTCACATCTTAGCCTATGTCTGGGAAATGGCTGATGATATTCACAAATGACCATATGTCTGGCCAGGGCTCTGGATGGCTGCTTCCGGAGATCTTGTTGCATTTGTTAACATATCACATATTTGATGGTTGGAGGCACAAACTAAATCTTTGGGGGAACCCCTGTATGAGAAAGGTTTGTTTGCAGTACGGCTATGGTGTAGCTGCACCCTAAACTTGGATTTAAGGCTCCAGGAATGTTGCAAGCTATATGGTGATCCCCAGAGACACAGTCGCTGGTTCTTTTACATAAGCTTGTTCTTCTGGACTGTCCTAAAACAATTGGCTTTGACAGGCTGATTTTGTGCCCACAATCTTTAGGCCTGACTAGGTATCACCTGTTATTCTGCAAGCTTTATGCTTAATCACTCTTTCCAATGCTTGACCTCTATCTTATCTATGATGTTGTCCATTCAAAATACGGTAGTTTTGTTGCTGCTTCTAGATGAAGCCATGATGGGCAGACGTAGCAAAACTGGCTGTGGAATCAACACTTACAGAGTTGTCTTGAAAGGATGATAGGGAGAGTCACACATTGCTTCATCTCTGCAACAAGGAATGATGAGGAAACCGAGGTGGACATGACTGAAGTAACGGCTAAAATAGCCATAGCTACCTTTTCCGAGTGTGGCAAAGGATCCAACTTGCGACTTTGGAAGATGCGTAATCCCTACCTATCTGAAGCAGATGATGTCTTCTGTGTATGCCTGTAATGGCTTTGATGCATTCTTTGTTTGACAAAGAGAAGTCAAAGCAAGAGCAGTAGAGAGACTGCTGAAAGTAGACTAGCTCTGTGGTTTTGCTCTGTTTCTGCATACTGGAAGTCTATAGAAAAATACAGTTATTAACTATGAGGAGGTATGCAAGGTTTTGATTTTACATTAGATGTTCTGCCTTGATAGCTTTGCAGGTCATTTGTGCATGAGAAAAAGATATGGAAGGCTTAGATAATGATGATTTCAGCAACAAAAACAAAGCATGAATTCAACATAAAGGAGGTTTCACAGAGTTATTGAGGTACAGAAAAATACTTTGTGGCTGTAGAGAGAGAGACAGCTTATAGACAAACAAAACCAATAGGAGTAAAGAAATGAACAGGCAGCGCCAGCAACCTCATCCCTGTCTCCTCCAGCTACTAGCCACTGAACTCATTCATTTACAAGAATGCTTGATGCTCATTTTTTCTGTTTAAACCATAAAAATGTGAGGACCTTTCCAGTTAACATAGCACACTAAAACAGGAGAAAGTTTGAGTGTTTATAGACGTGGGACATAGATTTGCAGAACAAATAAAGGAAAGAGGGAGGAAGTAGAGAGAAATCAAATAAATTTGCAACTTATAGAAAAGGAATTGGCTGTGTGGGAAAGGCATAATCTTTCATCTCATTTTGTATGACCTGTTGCCACTTGCTTTGTCCCCTTGCCCCTGGGCAAATCTTGGACATCTGTCTGGGCACGCTTAATGCTACTGTTTTCTTCAGATGAAGGAAAGATCCCTCTGCTCCTCCTCAGGATGTTGGATTACTTGAGCTGTAACAGAGGTTAATTTGTTGTCTACAGAGCTGTGTTGCTTCCTCACTTTAGGGTCTGGCCAACTGCATAATGTAGAGATTTATGTAATGAGAATCAAAGAAGGGCTGCATTTTGAACTTTGAGGAGGAATATGCTATGGACACAAGTGAGAAATTTCACAGTAGAAATGTGTGATAAGGTGTATGGGGAGTGAGGAATAAATAGGAAGTATTGCTTTACTTTATGTATTAATTAATTAATTACGTATTAAGGATGCAATTGTGTCAGCACAGTGGTTTTCTTTAGGAGCAACTTCTAAAGAACCTAGCAAAGGAATTTTGAATTCAAAGAATTTCTTTATACTGACACATTAGTTTCTATTTGAAGTTGTGCTTTTAATTCATAGGGTAAATAAACTTCTGCCTTAAATAATTCCTTCTGAAAAAAATACTCATAAAACACATGTAAGAATCATCCGCTTTTAATTCTCCGTGAACCACAAATGCATGTTTAAAGTTTATTTTTATTGGTTAATCTGTTGGACCAATTCATTCTGGTCCAATTTGTACCAAAAACACTGAAATGTATAATGTTGGCATAGGTTCGATGTGAATTTGCCTGCAATAAAGTGGTTTTGACCAGGATGCCAAAGCAGTTGAATTAATTTCAGTTAAGGAAGAATTAGCGGTTAAAGGAAAAAGGGGTAGGAAATATCTGCAAAGATTGGCCTTTCCTGTCTCTCTCTCTTGCTCACGAAAAAACCCCAAAGAAATCCAAAACACAATAACTATGAATTCCAGCTAAGCTTTTCAAAAGAGGAATGGCAGGGCAAATTGCACTGATACTGATTACTGCCACCTCTTTGCTCTCTGCCCTTAATAAACCACCAGTAAAGGAAGCTCTTAGTTTCCATTCCATTTCCTCTTTTAAAATAAAAATAAGTTTGTTGGATGGTTTCAAGGCCTCCCAGTGCCAAAGACTGATCACCCTATCTGATTTCTTCTAGTCCTTAAGCTTCTGTTTTTTTATTTATAGAATTGGCTTATTTAATGACCTTCACACACGTTTTCTTCCCTCTGACCCACGTTTCCTCTCAGAAAGCAGTGTCTAGGAACTCCACCCAGCTTCTGCATATGGCTGCCAAGCTGCTGTTTGCTGCCACTTGGAGGGCAGACATGGTGCCTCAGTGTGCCCAAAGCACACAGACGGGGGTCTTCCTGCTTTGCAGCTCAGCACTGCCTTTCCTAGATGAGAGCATGACATCCTTCAAGAGAGAGCAGTGAAAACAACTCACTGCAGAATCAAAGTAATGTAGATGTATTTGTCTTCTTTTTTTTTTTTTTAAACCAGCTGAAGATCATTTTCTGTCACCTGCTTAAGGCACACGGGCAAAATGAGCACATAGAGGATTGTCTTTCTTCTTGGCTGTTGAAGCCAGTGGTACCTGCTGATAGCTCTCTAGGCTTCCCAATGGCATGTGGGGATGTTTTCCACTGTTTCCAGTCTGCAAAGAGCTATTCAGTAGAATGTAAGACTGGAAGGAAGGGAAGAGCAGAGTATATTTTTGCCTATGCAGAATCGCACATGGGCAGCAGCACTCCAGTGGCACTAATATTTATTTTCTCTCCCCAGTAAAAACACAGCAAAACCAGGATGCATGTGATGGAAAGCTTAACCCCAGCTTAAACAGGTAGCACCTGAATCCAAGTGATAGGAAATACTACAGAGGAAGGCTGAAGTCAGTTATGACTCTCTGTGTTTGGATAATGTGTGCAAGCATAAAAATAATTAATGGAGCTATTGGAGGAAATATGGAGTGGGGGTGCATTACATGGGAATCTAGCCACTGGGTTGCTAGTTGAGCTGGGTTCTAATTAGTATAATGCCTTAGGATGCAATGGGAGGTCGTGCTGATGCCAGCTGAGGTGAAGGTTGGCTGGGAAGAACAAAGGATATTCTGGCAGCTATAGCAAAGCAGGGACTGAACTGCAGAGATCTGGCTTTAATTCACAGTTCTTCCAAGGATTTCCTGTGTGGCCTTAAGTCATGTAATTTCTTGGATCTTCAGCTCTCTACAGAGAATGAAAGTTTCTACTGTTACCCACAGCCTGTGGTGTCTGCTTGGAGTGTAAATGCTCTGTGGCTCAGGCCATTTTCCAAAAACACAGTGATGTGTAGGCACCTCATGCCAGAGATCCCATCAGGCGCTGATGCTGGCTAGAGAGCTGGGTACCTAAATGCTTTTTTGTTTCTGCATTTGGGATCTGTTGCGAAGCAGTTAACACCACTCTTGAATCTGACACCTGATGCTTTCTTGGCTGCAAAAAAAAAGCATTACTTTCAGTTGAAACCTAAACAAGCTATGTCTTTCAGATCAGATCTTGAAGTCCCCTGTTTTCTACAGTTTCTTTTCTTTTTCCTTTGTTCTTCCTGTTTTTAGCTGTTAACACCATGCAGAACTGAATGAATACTTGTATGAATTAGACTTGGGTTGGGTCTTTTTGCAGGGATTCATTTAATTCTGTGGTGTCAGAAGCCCTTATCATGGAACAATAACCTACTATGCTGCTTCCGTTTCCATTCTATAATGACCAAGGGCTTTAAAGTTTTTTATGGTTATCACTTCCCTTACAAATATTTATGCAACAGACAGTAGTCTAAATACCATTAAGATGAAATTATTTGATCAAAATGCATGTTCATTTTTAATGTCATCTTGTCCTTGACTCAGGGCTAATTTTTTGCCTGCCTATCCATGTTCAGGCTGGGACAAGATTACTATGAAATCAACAGTGGCATTTCAAGGCTGCAAAAGAATCATAGAATCATAGAATGGCCTGGGTTGAAAAGGACCTCAAAAATCATTTAATTTCAACCCCCCTGCTGTGTGCAGGGTCACCAACCACAAGACCAGGCTGCCCAGAGCCACATCCAGCCTGTCCTTGAATGCCTCCAGGGATGGGGTATCCACAACCTCCTTGGGCAACCTGTTCCAGCACGTCACAACCCTCTGTGTGAAAAACTTCCTCCTAATATCTAACCTAAACCTCCCCTGTCTCAGTTTAAAACCATTCCCCCTTGTTCTATCACTATCCACCCTCATAAACAATCATTCCCAGAGTTAAAAATAAAAAGAGTGGATTAAAGACATTGGGCAGACATGGTAATAATGGCTGGATTACTACTAACAATTTAAACAAGGTGGTGACATTTACCAGCAGAGCAACTTCTAATATTTATTTTGATAAATCTGCTTCACGAAAGAAAAACAGAAGGATTTCTGAACTAAGATCACATCCTTGTTTGACTGTAACTCCAATGATATACTGTGATAATGGCCAGTCCTTATTGTTGTTAAATAGCTTTAATGAATTTCCTTAAATGCCATTGAATCCAGAAGATCTTGCCACCAGCTCTGTTTAGGAGGCAGTGGAATTCTACCTAACTCTTCTAATCTAAATATCATTGAGAAATGTTACTTTTAATATTTTTTGTAGTGTTGTGATTGGATGCTTGGGTGGACCGTCATGACCCAGACTTGCAAAATGATTTCTGCTCAACACACAACACATCAAAGCCCAGAAGGCAATGAAAGACCCTGAACAACCAAACAGCTTCAAATGGCACATGATTTAACTATCAGGTACTTGATTTTTGAGGTCATGAGGGTGGACAACCTGGATGACAAATCCCTGGATATCTGTGCTGGACCCACCGAGAAACTCAGATGTATTTCCAGAGTCTGGACTTGTCTTCTTCTCATCCCATCTTGTGAACTCAAAGAAATTATTTGGCTCTGGTGGTACCTGATAGTAGTCCTCATTTACTTTTCAGTCTTTTTCCAAAATTCTAGATCCAAAATCGTACTTCACCATAACAAGACAGAAAGAAATCATAACCACCAGGTGGTTCCACAGTCCCTAGGGATTTCACATGTGGCATTAAGAGTCTGGGAAACTGGAGGGGCTTCTTTGCTGCTTTTGATCTCCAAGTTTGTTACAAAACTTATAGTATATGTCCTATCTTGGAGAGAAAACACACAGAAGATGTAGTTTTCCCACAGAGTATATTCACCAAGGTCAAGTTTTACTCAGCTTTCGGGTCTGTCATTTCTCCTTTGTTTATAAAATAGCCCTTTTTGGCAGACAAGGCAAACCTTTACATACTTAATCTTGTCCTGCATGGGAGCTCATTATGCTTTGACTAAACTATAGGTTGGAAAAACAGTCTAGGGTGAATTGAGGACAGCATGGCAGGCGCTCAAGCCTGGAATGGCTTTTTTCTTCCAGTTTACAATAAGAAATTACAGTAGATCTCTGAGCACAAAGTTGTTGGTACAGTTTGTAGGGTGTTAATTGGGTTAGTGAAGGAGGAAGTCAAGAATAGGGAGGTGACTTGCAGGAACTCAGGAAATTCATTAGCCTCCTGATCCACTGGAAACGACTTTATTGTATTCCTCTGAGACCTATCATCATGACTTTTGCTTTCCTCCATCTTGAAAGCTGTCTCTAATATTAAAGTCTGGCTCTTAGGCTGAGGTACCATGTTTTCATTGCCTCCTTGCACCTGTGGGCCATGATGTAGGTACACTTGGCAAAGAAATATGGTAATTTATTGTGGCCTTATTGCTCTATAAGCAATCTTATATGCTATCTTAAATTTATAAAGGCATCATATTCTTGAGCACTGTGATAAAAAGGAGGGTGAGGGTTGTGTTTCGATAGAAAGTAAAAAATTTAGTTCTTGTCTCAGCAACTTTTTGAATAGATTATGCCTAAAATATCAAAATCCAGAAGGGAAATTAAATATATATATATGTATATATATGTACATATATTTAATTCCAACTAAATGTTGCAATCATTAAGATTGGACTCATGAGTCTGGATCATTTGTATTCCCACTTGAGGCAGAGAGACGTCCTCAGAAATGCTGCTATTTAGAAAAGGATGGCTTCTTAAATTAATCTCTTCCTGAAACGCCATATTCTCTAGCCTGTGGTAGCAAGGATCTTTCAGGTGCTCACACTGGTTAAACAGCACTTCTGCAGGACAATCCATAATAAAATGAACCAATGTGACAAAATAAAAACATGATGTAGCCATGAGCTACATGAGAAATAGGTCATGGAAGCAGGCACGGCTGCATGCAAATGATCTGATTAGGGGAGTGAGAGCAGTTTGCAAGGTCTGAGATATTTACATAGTGAGTAGTTGTCATCCTCGGACCCAAGGCACATCTGAGAGAACTGGAGAAATGTGACATAAGAAAAATATTATTAAATTGCTATGAACACTATAAAGCGCTAGAATACTGTCCATGTGCTGAGTGGTACTGGTATCGTTTTATCTTTTCCAACAGAGAAATGAGACACCCCCCACACACTCCCTGAAGCTGAAGTAATTATAGAAGGGGGATAAAATATTTTACGCATAACCTGCAGGCATTTTTATTCTACTCTGGAGGTGTAGAGCAACTTCACATTGAGAGAAAAGGTAATTTATGCCCACACAAGGCCTTTTTATTCCAGTAGAATGAAGCAAAAAAGGTCTACAATTGCAAGGCAGAAATGGGCTTGTAATACAGACCAGCCTAGGGCAAGTTTTGCCCTTAGGAGAGCTTCCTGTTAGCAGTGGAGGGCAGGACTTTCAGCAGGAAGTTATTCCTTTCACATTAACTAAACAGCACCTTTGCATGCATTGTTTGCATCTGATTTTTCCTTTGGGAATTAAGTGATGTCATCACAACACTTTGCAAGAACTGGCAACAAAATCAGAGCTATTTTATCTGATAGTATGTCTGAGTGCGAAGAGATTTCCTGGTGAAGGAGCACTATGAAGAAGTCCTCAGGGCTCAGACTTCAGGGGCAAAATGCTCACAAGCCTGCCTGGGATGTCCCATGAGTTCTGACTGCACTTACTTTAAGCAATCTTCTTGCCCTGCATGTCACTTTCTCTTCACCAAAATGGATGTGATATGGATGGTCCAGCCATAATCACAGGTAGATGCTCTATCATTCCTTCCTCAGGTTTAAGTGGCTATGCAGTGTTTAGGCTTTTAAATTTATCTGCCTCAGCCATGACAGAAACTTCTTCTATGTGATCAGTTGGGATTTTACTGCACAGCTCCATGGGATGTGCGAATGGTAAATGGGAACCAAAACTGCTATACTGGGAAATAGAGTGATGAGGAGCGCACAAAGAGTCTGTCTGAAAGACCAGCTGTGATATTTGTAGGCCATGCTAAGACCCTGAGCTGGAGCACAGGCTGAAATAACCCACACCCGGTCCTCAGTGGAAAACAGCAAGGCAGAGACACATGAAATTCAATGAGAATAGAGGAGGAAGTCTCTCCAAACCGGTCCGAATATCAAAAAAGGAAATGAAAATAAAAAAGCTTTTCAATTAGATTGGTTTCCTGAGATTTGATTCAGTTCTTGCCCTTCCCTTGAAAATGAAGTCCTGCTGTTATTGTCAGACTGTCTTTTTTGGCATTTTGCACACCATCAGTGTGTTATGAATGCTTCTTTAGTGAGTCAGAAGGACCATGTTCCACCCAAGTGAGGCTGAGAGATTATTAGGTTGACATCAGACTGTTTAAAATTTTTAGCTTTTGTCATTATGCAATAGCTAAATTCAAGAAGAAAAAAAATTAAGGAGGAAAATTGCAATAATACCTGGAGAATTCGTAATACCTGGAGAACCATCCTGAATGGACAGACAGAAATATATGCAAACAAGATAACAGTGTGAAAATATTTGTGATGTGTTAAATAGTCTGAATATTTTCAGGAAGTGAAAGAGGAAAATGAAAAAAAAAACCTGCTAAAAATGTACCTTCTAAGCTATTACTAGTGATTCTCAGTTCTTTTAGACATAAGGTTTAAACACTCTCCCACATAATGAAAGAAAAAAAATTAGGGTAGAAACAGAGAGCCATATTTATTTCTGGAGAAATGTACAGAGAAATTTGTAGAGAATTTACAGGGAAAATTTTGAATTGCACACCTCAGTATATTTTAGACACTAAAACACCATTGAAAGCACAGTTAGGCTACTTCAAATAGGGAATGTTGCATCAATTATTTATTGAGTTTTGTGTGCAGAGTCCACAGCGATTAAAGCTTGGCTTTCTAGCACTAATTATACCAAACACAACTTCATCCTAGATGGTTTTCTGACCCAATCTCAGGCAAACTGGAAAAATGAAATGTAATCCAAATTTAGGCATCCTTTCTCACAATTTTTTAATTAACTGTTGGGTTGAATCATCTGTGGATAAAGTATGAATTGCTTCTATTAACATAAAACTGCAGCACTTTTTTGCAGCCGAGACCTGGTGCCATCAGTTTTGAGTATCATAGAATCATGGAGTCATAGAATCACTTGAGTTGGAAGGAACCCTTAAAGGCTGTCTAGTCCAGCTCCCCTGCAGTGACCAGGGACACCTACACTAGATCAGGTGCTCAGAGCCTCATCCAGCCCAACCTTGAGTGTCTCCAGGGACAGGGCATCCACCACCTCTCTAGGCAACCCGTGCCAATGCATCACCACCCTGACTGTAAAAAATTTCTTCCTCATATCCAGTCTAAATCTGCCCTCCTTTAGTTTGAAACCATTTTACCTTGTCCTGTCACAAGGGACTCTGTTAAAGAGCCTGTCCCCTTCATTCTTATAGTCCCCCTTAGATACTGAAACGCCACTACCAGGTCTCCCTGAAGCCTTCACTTCTCCAGGCTGAACAGCCCCAGCTCTCTCAGCCTGTCCTCACAGGAGTGAGGTGTTCCATCCCTTGGATTGTTTTTGTGGCCCTCCTCGGGACGCACTCCAACAGGTCCATGTCTCTCCTGTACTGAGGACTCTACACCTGGACGCAGTACTCCAGCTGAGGTCTCACCAACTCAGAGCAGAGCGGCAGGATCACCTCCCTCGCCCTGCTGACCATGCCCGCAAAACAACAGCAACCACCTTTTCCCTCTAGTACAAAAAGCTGGCTATGAAGCTAATCCTCAGGTGCGATAGGTTACTAATCTTTCTAAGGAAATGGATAAAAGGGACATACTACTGTCTTATTCAACATCCTTACCAATGAGATTTGAGCTTTAGAGGAATTTTGGAAGTCATGGTTTGACAAGTGGGAACTTTTTACAGGGATGTCAGATCATCAGCTGGTGAATTTCAGAAAAGCTGTATGCCTGTTGGCACAGTTGTGCTCCTTTGCACTCTTTTTTTCAAGCATGCATCCAAAATTTTTCAGAAGAAAATCTCTAGTCTCAGAAACACGTTCTTACATTCAGTGGGTTGTGCTTAACCTTATACATTCCTCAAGCATTGCCTTGTTTAGGAATGTTTTTTCCTTAAACTGAAGTTGCATTTTGTAAGCAGGATTTTGATGATGATACATTTCTGTAAAGTAAACACAAACTTAAAAAAAAGAAAAAGAGATTTCAAACAGATACGAGTGATACTTGGTGTATTTGGAGTAAAGACCAATCTTTCGACTCTGAAATTTAATTGAATTCTAAGTCAGTGCTACCTTGTTTGCAGGAAAGATTTCTTGGCAGAACATCTGATACATCCATCACAAGTAATAAGAACAAAACTTTCGAACATCAGCACACCTGCACTGCTCTTAGCTCTGCTGCTTAGCAGAGCTGTAAAATTTTTTGTGCTAACAAAGAAATGTAAAGACAGAAAGTATTCCCAGAGTGAAATGCATGTGTGAAACATCAAAATATATTTAAGTTATAAACAAAACAATCAAACAAAGAGCATAAAAAGACTAAAACATATGTATATGGAGAGGAGGTAACAGTGTCTGATCCAGTTACAAGACAAAAGAGACATCTGAAAAACAATAAAAACTATTAAGTTTCTTTGAAAGTGTTTCTAGCAGCAAGATAATTTTTTTTTCTCTTTCCTCTTTTCTGGAGGACTGGTTACTGATATCTTTGGGAAAGTGCCAACTGTTGGGCAGTTAATTCATTTCAGCAGAGTAACAGTAAGAGTAGAGCAAAGGGAAGAGCCATTAACAAGGAACTGGAAGAGTGACAGTGCCTCTCCCCATTTCTGGATCAAGCAGAGATATTTCATTAGAATGCTTTTTCCAATAATAATACTTCACAGTTCTCTAGGCCTTCTATCAGTGGGCTGCCAAAGGTTCATGAATTCCCTAATTTGCCCTTCTGATTTAGTTCGGAGAATTGCAAATGGAGCAGAAATGAGAGGAGACTAATTTGGGGATGAGGGGGAGCAAAACACCCCCTTATTCAGTATTTCTTCTAAACCCTGGCTAACCTCAAATTCTCAAAGCCCTTTATCAAAATATAGCTAAGAAATGTGTCTGGCTTTCATCGTCCCCGTTACATGCAGGCAGGTGGAGAACAGGGAGAGGGAAGACCTACATAAGAGATGTCTTTGCCAATCAGAGCAGCTTTCTGGGTGCACAAGTATGTTGGGGAAAGGCTGAAGCATATCTTATGAGACACTGTCTTTTTCTGGTGGCTCAGGCTGGCTACAATGAGGCAGAAGTCCTACAGACCACTATTTCCATCTCCATGTTACTGACAGATGGCAAGCACTGTGCTTCAGTAGTGAGTTTGGCACTTCTCACCTTCTCAGATGGGTGCTGGGAAGGAGGGAAAAATGCTGTGGAAATGGCTCGTAAGCAAGGACCTCCCCTGCCATGGAAGCATCCCTCTCTCCAGGGCTCTCATGCAAGGCTGTGCCAGAGCAGAGCTGCTCCAAGTGTCCTGCGGGAGGAGAATGCAAGCCTGGTTTTCCACCTCTGACACTCACCTAGCAGTGTTTGCAAAGTATAATCCCATCAGGGTAGTGATTTTTGCCACCTTGGTGTGCACCAGTGTATATTCTTGAGATCTGATCTCAACAGACACACTGCACGCTTCCTCTGTGAAGAGGCAGCCCCTTAAAGACCTCCCAAAGTCTTAAGAATGCTTGTCTCATGAGACCAAAAGTGCCTCGGTAGTGCTGTGCATCATCTACACTGTTTTCCCTGGAGCCAAGCTGCGGCTTGGACAGGGTTGCGCTTTTAATCTAAGGGAAACCCAAAACATCCCACTTCCTCAGCTGAAATTAAGAGGATCAGTAATAGGAGCTGCTCTATTGTCCTTCTCAGACTTTCTATTAAGTTGTGGATCTGAACTAGCTCCTTCTACAGCAATAACATTAATATCCCCCAGTGCCAGATTTCCTTGAAAAACAAACACAAACGAGTTGTGTTCTTGTAATATATGGCTCTGAAAATCAAGGAGAATTTCCACATGTCTCAGGCAAGGGAAAAGAGCTCATAGATTAGCCTGCAAGGCAGAGTAGCAGGCCAGTAGAGCACTTTAAACAAATCATCCTGTATAATTGCTACCACACATCGGTTTGCTGAGATTAAAGATGAGAGATATTGACAGCATGTTTGGACTAGGAGTCAGAGTGTCCAATAACGCATAACATTGTATACTTCTGTTGATGCCAAGTCCTTGTAAATAAGGCAACAATAATGCTTTGCACTTTTGTTTTAACGTTTTCTCTGGTTTTGGCTCTTTTTCTGATGGATGGTTCAGTTGTCATATAACTAAGCCTTACTGTTTTCTAGTCTCCTTTGTCTGTTAGAGTGGGTAATGGTCATTTCTAATCTGAAAGCAGTGATCTCTGCTGCCTTTGATGGGTTTTGGAGCAAGTTGGCCAAAATGACCAGAAGTATATACTCTCAAGACTGTGTGTATCTGAGGCCAAAATCAGGTCCAAAGTTTGTACGTCCTCTAGGGAAAGTTTTAGATCTTTATGTTCACTACAAATAAGTTACTGTGGGTAATTAGAGGTGGAAGAATCCAGTGCAGTTTTGTGTTTCACTGAATCTTTTGAGCCTCTTAAAAATGGAAAGTCTCAAACAAACAAAATGTTTTTTTTTTTTTAATCTTTCAGTTATGGAAAATTACTACTTAGAAGATTGCAATATTTTTTTTTCATCTTTCCCTCATTAAAGAGAAACTTGAAAAGCAGTTTGTGATAGCTGAAATTAGCAACTTACTTTTAAATATTAAGTTTTGTGGCAGCTGTTTTCTCAAAAAAAAAAGTATATTCTTTTGTATACACTCTTTTCTCAGCACTGACTGCCCAGCTTTCAAGGTAGAGCGGTAGGTTTTGTTTTGTAGAGGGCTGCTCTGGAGTCTATTTTCAGCGCCTGCCCCCAAGTCACCATGTGATCTTGAGACTGTGCTTAATCTCTGTATGCAGTCCTTTCCTTCCTCAGTCATCCTCTGGGCTGTCAGTGTAAACTATGTGCTGTAAAATCTTCAGTAAATGTTCCATCCCCTGGTCTGTGATACAGACAGACACTCACCTTAGGGCTTTAATCTGAATCTCAGCTATCCATGGCAGTAGTAGTACCAGCACTGATTGGCTTTTGCTGTCTGCTTGTGTGCACTTTGTGGGAGACATAATTTCAAAATATATGCATTTTGCAACTCTTTATTTTTAATGCTACTCTAGTGAAATATCATAACAAAACATCTTATGCCAAACTCTCTATCCTAAAATCAAGTTAGTGATGCGTTAAGAGCCTTCTTGATTGATAGGTGAAGTAGGGAATTTTTGTACACATAGACATTGGGTTTGTTTACAGCTGTCTAATCTTGTAATCAGATTTTAAAACACAGGAGCAAAATGCCTGATATTACTCATGCTGTATGCTTCCTGGCATATCAGGTTCATGCTTCATAGCTCACTGCTAGAGAAAGCTGCTCTGCTCTCTTGCTTTTACTCCTACAGAATGCAAATCTATCCTGTGCAGGCAGTTTTGCTTACTGCTTCAATTTTAATACTGCAGCTTCTTCCACTTGCTCCTTCTCTGTTTCTGACTGATACAAATTATGACATAATCTGGGTGGAGTGAGCTGGGAACGTTTCCCAGAGGAGCTGAAGAGAGTTCCCAAACAAGCGAGGTTTCTCCAAGCTGACATGCACTCAGCAGAAACACACTCCTTCATGCTTTTCATTTGTGGCTTACAAATCTCCAGGGCAGCAAGGGCTCATTCAGCAGGTGCAATCACTTGCTGGATTACCAACCAGGCAGGCATGCTTCCTGGAGCATAGCTGGGAAATTCTACCACTCGGAAGCTATGCCTGTACATGCACATTTCCTTTCTTACTTGTGTTTTTAGTGGAACATTTGTAGTGGTCTATTTATATAGCACCGTTTCCTAGGCATGAATTGTTTCCTTTAGCCTGGAATAATCAAAAATCTAACACTTCCAGTATTTCTTGCATAGCTTGGGAAAGGAGTTCTTCATAAACAGTATAAATAAAAGAAAGTTTGTATTGACTCTTTCTCCATTCCCCATTCTTTGTTTATTTAGCACTTTCTTGGCTGTTTCTACTCCTGGTTGTTTCTGCCAGTGTTAACTTCATTCCTATTTCTTCTTCTTTCTTCCACCCAAATGGAAATGGAGAAGAGTTGGAAAAGGTGAGGGAAAGTAAACAAATGAAATACTTGTTTGTTTGTTTTAATAAGTTTTTATGTTTCCTTGAACACTTGGAGATGTTCCCTTAATTTGTTTAGTGAAAATTGCTGATAAAAAAAAATAATTTAAAAGGTGTCTAACATGGCCTCAGGCCCTTTGGAATGCACTGTTTATACTTCCTTTGGACCTCAGGCTCTGCTGTGGGCCTTACTGAGGTAGGTGAGGCACACCCACAAATGCCGTGATCAAGATCTTAGCAAACTTTACTGTTTGACTTTGGTATTGCATGAAGACACCTTTGAGATGAGGATCCGCACAGCCCAGACTGAATTAATGCAATGTGTTCATCCTGCTCAGGAATGATGTAGACCATCTTCCCTCTGGGTTAAAGACAGAGTGATACAAAGGAATGCCTGCTGAATAAATACTTTGAAAATAAAATTTCATAGGGATCAGTTGGTTTTGACAATGCCACTCACAAATACTGTAGAGTTCTTTTTCAGAAACCAAGCATAGCCTCCCACACTCATGGAAGTCCTTCATGGCACTTCATCTTGTCTTATATTATGCAAAGGAGAAGCCAGTTTTTGAGCTAAGTAAGATCAAAGTCCTTCATATTCAGTGAAGGGAAATAGTTTCTTCAGAAGCAGTCAGCTAATGTGCAAAAGATATTATTCCCCAGCACTTTCTGCTTGGGCATATGTAGATTTCTCCAATTTGATGGGCATTTTGTCACTTGGTGTCTTATAGAAATGCTTGAAATGTCTGTCCTAGATCTGTCCTAATGGGTGATAGGTGACACCCAAATGGATAGGAAAATGCCTGGAACATAGAAAAAGACCTCACTGTGCTCAGATGAAAATAATAGCATGCCAGGAACTACTCAGGAGACCACACAGCACAGGACTAAATTCATTAGATTTCCTTTTCCAAAGAGAAGACTCTTGTCTTGAAAAATTACAGCCAGTAGGGTACAGTTACAAGAAATGCATTTTCCTGTTAGCAGCTGGAAGGTAGTGTTCAGCAAGGGTTAGCAGAGATTGAAATCTGAAGGAAATGGGCAATAATTCTAACCTAAACCAATGGCTGGCTATGATGTTCAGTGAGGTCCATGAATTAGCATAGTCCTACACAAATTCTGCCGCAGCTGAGAGCTGAAACTTTCCAAATATCTTGGATCTCCTCTGCTTCCTTCCTATAGAAGCACAGCTTGCTTATATTTACTCTTTTTAATTAACCATGAAATCCACATAGTTTTTTTCCACTTAGTTGTCTAGTGCTACAAAATAGAAGTTTTGATGGAATGTATCTATATATGTCATTGATCTTAGGGATATCTTTCTCAGCTGTCTGTCACTTTGGTGATTAATCTGCAAATTCACTGTAAAGTAGAACTTAAGTCTATCACCTCATTATTAAACATGCTGCATAGCTGACAAGAAACTCAATGAGGAATAACAAAGAGAGAAGAGGGAAAAACTCTAGAAGACAGTGGTCTCTAAAATGATGACTAAGGTTTTCAAATGTTTGCTACATGCTCTTTGTAAAACCATAAGAAATAGCTTCGTGGTAAGGCTGGCTTGTAATCTAGTCAAAAAATAAACGTGGCCACTCTTTCAAGGCTCTGTGTAACTCCAGCAGCTGCAGACAAACTAAAACTCAGAGAGCAGAGAATGGAAAAAAATGTCCAGTTCTTATCCAGAATTTCTATATTTGGTTGAAGTTTTCCAACAAGAGTCTTGGCAGTCGATGCATGTTCCACAAGCTTCCTGAGAGAGACTGCGGGGAGGGAAGAGGCTAATTATGCTCATGCCAGCTGCCACAACATGAGAAAATATCATTAAGGCTTTCAAGCATAGAGATAATCTTCAGAGACAAGCATGAATGGTGAAATGGCCATAAAGGCAAGTTAGCCCTGCTAGAGCTAGAGGGGGCAAACATACTGTGTTAGTATCTGGAAGGGCTTCAGCTGCTGCTGTAGTTTATTTGCGGAAGATTTCTATGAGTCTTGAATGCTCCAGGGCAGCAGTTTTCCACCTCAGTCCTCCTCCAGACTTCTTAGATGGATTGGTTTTCTACAATCCAGAAGATGTCAGGCATCGCTCCAAGAGAGGTAGAATTGGGTGCCAGCTGAGATCCAGCTATGAGCAGATCACTATCAAGCACAGGATGTGGTCTGGACCTGGGGATACCGGGCTTTAGCCTGCTTGAAGAAAGAAGACTCAGCACTGGATGAACGATAACCTTGTACTCTAACCTCCTACGCTTGTTCTACCTTCCTAAAAAAACTTGTATGCCACTTGTGCCAGTGTAGCATCTGTATGCTTGGCTGACACATAGTTCTGAAGGTGACCCATAAGCCAGTGCTATGTGGCAGACCCCAAGGATTTGGATGTAGCTCACACTGTAGGAAGAAAAGCTGCGTGCCTGCTAGACTGGTGGAGGTTATTTCTTTACAGGGACTCTCACCAAACTCAATGCCTACTGTGCCATACAGAGGCTATGCACCTCCACAAATGGCTACAGCTATTTCAACTGGGATTCACAGCAAGGGATAATTTATTTTATTCTGTCATGTCAGTACTATTTTTTTTTGTCACACACGTGCATACACACAAGTGAAACCAGTGCGACAAAGCTGGTTATGAAGCATGCCACATGGCGTGTGCATTCATGATAGTGGGGGATACAATATAAATAAATAAACAAATTCAGATTGAGTAAGCTTGAACTATGTGTTTTCTGAGTTTTTAATTCCCCAACATTCTTAGGCTTTCTGAATGGCTTTCTATTGCTGTCAGTAAAAAAAATTACCATTGACTTCAATGAAAGTGAAGCCTGTCCAAGAGTACAAGAGTCTATAAGAATAATTTTACACCTGAATTTACAAGAAGATTAAGCAGTGCTGAGAGGCATTTTCTATTATGAACACAAATAGTATCAAGAAGAGTACACATTGAAAAAGTGAACAACATCAGAGTGTTCCATGATAACTTCATATGCGATGCATTTGTGCGAACTGTTATGGGGTTTCCCTGCAGGATAGGCCCAGATATCTGCTGTCAGGAATGGTGGGAGCAGAGGGATAGGGCTGTGAGCACCCCCCTTGAGAAGCAGATAGACTATGATTTTTTTGTTAAAGAGTAACCTTTGTTTAGGATTTTATCCTTTGTTTAGGTCTATATTATCTCCAATATTCTTCATCACATATTTCAGCCAAAGCTATCCCAAAGACCCTGACTTGTGAAAGTAGTGGTTGGGCTTGTATCACAACCAACTGGGAAGAGAAGGCCATCAGAAGGCTATTCCTCCCAAGCTCTGGGGGCTTTGCAGACCAACATGTTTTCTGCCCCATTTCAGTTCGTGTTATTTATCATGATAAGATCCATGTCCTTCTTAGGATGACAGCCAGGCTAAATCAAGATGGCCATGTTTCTGGTCTCATATTGGTTTCAGATGTGAATGATAATAACATTAATTTCTACCATCAGAGAAAGAAGGTTGTTTATACTTTCATCCTGGCTGACAAATAAAGGTCATATTACACATGCGGAGAAGTCTCTTGTATAGTTAAGACTCTCTGCAAGCATGAAGAAAGCTTTCTAAACTAGCAGGTATTTAACATTTTATACTTCATCTCTGAGACTCATCTCTTTGTAGAAATAGTAATAGAAAGTGGTTAAGAGAAGGTACCTCAACCTTGGGTCCAAATATTCAGCCTTATTAAACTGTATAACTACAGACAGGTCACATATACCTCTGTGCCTGGGAAGATAATGAAACAGATCCCTCTGGAAGCTTATGCAAGATGAGGAGGTGATCCAAGACAGCAAACATGTCTTCAGTGAGGGCCGATAGTGACTGACCAGTCATGTGGTTCTCTATGATTGACTGACTGAATCGGTTGAAAAAGGAAGACTGATTGATACTGTCTACCTAGACTTCTGGAAGGCCTCTGGGATGGTACCACACCACATCCTTGTCTTTTAAGATGAATAGATATGGATTGGAAGAGTGGACTATATTGCAGATAAGGAATTGGCTGGATGGTTGAAGTGAGAGAGGTGTAGAGAAGGCTAAGGTATTCAAAAAGTACTTTTCTTCAATCTTCGTTGGCAGTCAAGCTTCCCACATCTCTCACATCCCCGAAACTGTAAGCAGGGGCTGAGGGAGCAAAACCCATTCTTGCAAGGAGCAAGTTCTAGACCACCTGATGAGTTTGAATGTGTACCCAGTGACATGCATCCCAAGGTCCTGAAGAAACTGCTTGGTGTATTTGCTAAGCTGCTCTCCATAGCACTTGAAAAATCATAGCTGTCAGGTGAAGTTCCTGTTGACTGGATAAAGGGGAACATCACTCCCATTTTTAAGAAAGGGAGAAAGAAAGATTCAGGAAACTACAAGCTGGTGAGCCTCACATCTGTGCTTGGGAAGATCATGGAGGAGATCCTCCTGGAAGGTATCCTAAGTTATATGCAAGATGTGGAGGTGATCTGAGGCAGCCAGTATAGCTTCAACAAGGGCACAACTTGTCTAACCAATCTAGTGGCTTTCTATGATAGAGTAACAACAGTAATGGACTAAGGAAGGGAAACTGATGTTGTCTACGTGGACTTCTGCAGAGCTTTTGATATGGTCCCGCACCACATTCTTATCTCTAAATTAGAGAGATAGGATTTGAAGAGTTGGATATTCAGTGTACTCCCGTGAATAAAGAGTTGGTTGGATGGTTGCACCCAGAGCATTGTGGTCCATGGCTCTGTGTCCAGGTGGAGGCCAGTGATGAGTGGTGTCTTCCAGGGGTCCATCTTGAGACTGGTACTCTTTAGATCTTTATCAGTGACCTAGATGGTGGGATCAAGTGCACCATCAGCAAGTTTACAAATGGCATTAAGCTGAGTGGAGCAGTTGATAAGACATATGGAAGGGATGACATCCTGAGGGACCTTGACAAGCTTGAGAAGTGGAGCCACCTGAACCTAATGAGAATCATAGAATCATAGAATGGCTTGGGTTGGAAGGGACCTCAAGGGTCAACAAGCTCAAACCCCCCTGCCACAGGCAGGGCTGCCAACCGCCTATTATCTAATACTATCTAATACTGGACCAGGCTGCCCAGGGCCCCATCCAGCCTGGCCTTGAACACCTCCAGGGATGGGGCATCCACAACCTCTGGCAGCCTGTTCCAGCACCTCACCACTCTCATAGTAAAGAACTTTCCCCTGATGTCCAACCTAAATCTTCCCTCCTTCAACTTAAAACCATTTCCTACCATTATCTACCCTTTCAAAGAGTTGACTCCCCTCCTGTTTGTAGGCTCCCTTTAGGTACTGGAAGCCTGCAATGAGGTCACCCCTCAGCCTTTTATTCTCCAGGCTGAACAAGCCCAGCACCCTCAGCCTGTCTTCGCAGGGGAGGTGTTCCAGCCCTCTGATCATCTTTGTGGCCCTCCTCTGAACCCTCTCCAACAGCTCCCTGTCTTTCTTGTACTGGGGGCCCCAAACATGGACGCAGTACTCCAGATGGGGCCTCCCAGGGGTGGAGTAGAGAGGGACAATTACCTCCCTCTTCCTGCTAGCCACCCCTTTTCTGGTGGAGCCCAGGATACCATTTGCTTTCTGAGCTGCAAGAGCACACTGCTGGCTCATGTTAAGTTTTTCATCCACCACCAGAACCCCCAGGTCCTTACGTGCAGGGCTAGAGTCAAGAAGACCAAGTGCAAGTATGTGCACAAACTGGGAGAAGAACTCCTCAAGAGCAGCCCTGTGGAGAATGACTTGGAGATATCAGCAGATGAAAAGCTGGACATGAACCAGCAGTGTGAGAGTCTAGTATGGATTGTCAGTGGTATCCCGGGCTGAAAAATTGTTGACAGCAGGGAGAAGGAGGGGATTGTCCCCCTCTTCTCTGTCCTTGTGTGTTCCCATCTGCAGTATTGTGTGTAGGCCTGGGTTCCCCAGCACAATAAAGATGTGGAGCTGTTGGGGTGGGTCCAGAGGAAGTCACGAAGATGATCAGAGGGCTGGAGAATATCTCCTGTGAACAAAGGCTGAGGGAGCTGGGCTTACTCAGCTTGAAGAAGAGAAGGTTCCAGGGAGACTTCATTGTGGTCTTCCAGTACTTAAAGGGAGCTTATAAGCAGGAGGGACTTTTAATTGACATTTCATGATCTGAAGTTCAAGTTCTGTGCTATATCTGAAAGGGAGAAATTATATATAAATATGTACACACACATATTTATGCACATGTATGTATGTATGTATGTATGTATTGGCAGGCACAGATGTTTTGATTTACATCAAAAATGTTAATTTCCATGTTCAAATAAGAGGTATGTGTGTTGACAGAGATTGAATCTGCAGCTGAATCTAGAGACTTTTTTACACAGTTATTCAGTATCACTTATAGCGAATGGCACTACGTGCTGTTCTGCAAACCTGTATTAACACTCTCATGTGGCTTATCTCAGTAACAATGCAATACATGATAAAAATGAAGCATGACATCTGGAAGAGAAGGAACAGTAGGAACAGTGCCTTGTTGACCTGCTTTCCTGTGCTAAAATAGGCCTTTCCAGGGTGATCAGTTTAGAAACCATTTCATATCAATTTTTCCCTTAAGGGAAAAAATTTTTTAAAAATGCTCACATTGAGCTCAGCATATGGTACAAGCCCTGCCTCTCCAGAATGCAGATGATCACACTTAGGCCCAGAAATAAGCAGAGTGAACAGTCATCTGAACATTTAATTATCAGAATTTCATGTGCACATGTGTACATATGGTAATTTGAATGTGAACACATGGTAATTTGAATGTGAACACATGATTTTTTCCATTATAATCTTAGGTCTATTATTTAAACACATTTTTCCCATGCTGAAATGTAGCTTACACGGATTTTTTGTCTGCATCTCTGATGCGGCTATAAGGGATATGGTTACAGCCAGACCCTTGATTGCAGAATATGGTTGAGACCTAAACTGCAAACAAATATTGAAGAGATTATTTGTCCATTTCAAGTTAGGGTATATGCCTAAAATTTGCAGTAAGAAAAGAAACAAATTATATTTTCAACTGAAGTTTCCTCCTTAGGCTTTCCTCTCGAATCCCTGGACACCAATGCTTTGAAAATGTCCTGTGACTAGTTAATCAAAAGACTACCACATAGCACAAGGTGGCTTGGAAAGCTTTAGTTTTGTTATTTTAAAACATTTTTTTAAAATCATAGTTTTTACACAGTAATTTTGAGCACCTCATTAAAATAGCAAATGTTGCAAGTACCTTATTTTTATTTTGTACTGAAGAAAATTGTGAAATTTGACTGATTAGTCAGTTCCTGTTTTCATTTTCCATTAATCTATTCTTATTTCAATTTCTCCTTTGAGGCTTTGTAAGAATAGCGCGCGCACACACACACATACCCATATTGTTCATACTGAAATAGCTACCTCTTCTTGTCAGTCTTTGTTTAAAACCCCTTGGCAAGAAAATTCTGGTACTTTTAAATTCGATTGTAAGGTGTTCAGCCCATTGTTTGTTCTGAAGACCTTTTCTACTGTCCAAGAGTAAACCTGCAAATCCTCATGAATACCAGAACTGCATGGGGAGATGGCCAACCAAGGGCAAACAGGTAGCTTTGAAGTCACTCTGGTGAGTGGAAAGGTTTGCAGTGCCCAGAGGAGAAAGCAATCCAGAAAATGTTGGTGTGGTCCCACAGTCTCAGAGGTGCTGAGATCCTGGTTACTCTGAAACCTGAGGGGAAAAGTCCTCCCCTGAGGGTGCTGGAAGCAGCCTCCACTGTGGCCTGCTTTGAACCACAGTGTGGTGTCTGTGCCTGAGCAAAGTTCTCCAAAAGACACAGATTGTGAGGCCAGCTTGTCATATGTTGTAAGATTATCAACCCCAAATTTTCAGACACCACCTATGTCATGGTAGACTCAATTTCTTCAAGCAAGCATTGCTTTTAAGTCCCAGTTTTCCAAGGCCTGATACTTCAGAGGGTTTGGAAACTCCTGGAAGCAGTGCAGCCCCATGTATGAATGCCAAACCTTTTACAGGGCTACTTGCTATCTGTCTGGGAGGGAAAAGCTTTCTTGTACACATACTCAAATATTTACCTTTTCATGAGGCAATTAGTCACTGTTCAAGATGGGGAAAAAATAGTACATGCCATAAGTAAACAACTGCAGATATTTAAATAAAAACCTGATGAGGAGAAGCCAAGAATAGCTTTCTAGATAATCTGCAAGCAGTGCTTTCGCCTGCTGCCTCCAATTGGCCAAATAGGCCAATTCAGATATACAGTTTTGCACTGCACTTTCTTCTTTTTTTTGCTTTTATTTTCACTTATCGTTGTTTGGAAACACCGCAGTTACCCATGTTTGTCTACCAGTTTTGTTATCAAAAGCAGTGCCGCAGACTTCCAGCTTTGTCACGGTGCAGGAAAGATGAGTAAAGCAGGTCAAATCAGAGAGGAAGGATGTGTTGTGGTTAAACGACTGCATGAGGCACTCCGGGTACAACCTCTGGCTGTCCCATCTGGTTGTGGCCAAATTACTCTGTGTCTCGCCTACAAAATCTGTATTATCTGGGTACTTTCAATTCAACTATTTCATAGGTTGAGCCACTTGCTACCTAAGAAGAAGAGACGGAGATCAGATCTCATCCTCTGCTTGAATTTTCTTACCTGCTGAGTCTGTTAGCTTGAGCCAATTCCCAGGAAGAGCAAGGGTATTCCCTGGGTGTTTTGATGGTGATAACATGAGTGGAGTTAGAGGATGCTCACGTATGTCCAGCTAGGTCACCATCATGGGAGGCTGCTTCATTTCCATAACCACAAATGTAGGTTCCTGCACAGAGACTTTCAGCTTGCTGTCAAAATGTGATGAGCTTTTTCACCTCCAGGAAAGATATGATCCTTAATCATGGATCTCAAATGCTTGGGAGAGCCCCTGCCTCTGCTGAACACAGCTTGGTGGGGTGGCTCTCTGAGTGCATTGCTGTACACCAACTTTTATAAACTCCACTCCCAAACACAGAATGTTATGTCAGGCAGTTGTTAGGGTTTGGGACCACAATCCACACTGATAGAAGTGACAGTGCTAACGGGCTTGTGAGGCAGAGCAGGATTGATGGAGGGCTGTGATGCCAGTAGGGTGACAATAGTGGAAAGATGTGTTTCAGGAAGAGCATCTTGGAGTGAAAATTGCAAAAGGTTAGCTCAGGAGAAACATGTGCTGAGTCCACCAGAAATAGACACAATGCTGCCAATGCTTTCAGCATGCCAGCTAGCAATGTAGACTGAGAGACTGTTGTGGAAGCCTGCTCAGAGAGGGCAGAAAAGCCCTGCTGGCAAGCATCCCACTGCCTGCAGACGTTCCTTCTTCACTGTGAAGTGCAAGATTCCTTTTTATTTTGGCCCAGGGCATTGCCAGATATCAGCACTGCTGTGAGAAATGCCACACAACATGGCCCAGGCTCTACAGGGCACATGGGCTTCCTGCCCACTTGCTGTGCGCTGTGCATCTCCTTTCACAGAAGAGTAAATCTAGGCTATGTCAGTGTGTTGCCTGCTCATCTTGAGCATGCCATCTTTTGTCTTGGTTGACTGGAAGCCCAGGGCAAAAAGTGGGTGCCTGACTGAGTGGCTAATGATCCATAAGCCTTTCCCAGGAGTCTGTGGGAAGGAAGAACATACCATGAGAGAGCACAAGGGAGCTGCTCTCATTGTGTTCCCCTCAGCTTAGCTGTGAGAGAATTTCAGCACTGTGATGCAGGAGTGCAGCATCAGTTACAACATCCAGAAAGATCTAAGGGTGTCTCTGTTTCACTACCTGAGGATATATTCGCACAGTCTTTTGCAGGCAGATAGTTTTGCTCTGCTAGTGCTCAGGATGGAGACATGAGCCAGGCTGTCCCCACGGAGTGTTTATAGCCACAGACACAGCATCACGCTAACCACAGTCTTACAGCTTCTGGTTCTGGCTTGCTTCTGGTTAGCTCAGTGTGTTGACAGAGTGTGCTTGTGACATACTTTTATGAATTAAACTGTCACTCCAGTGAAGTGGTGACAAAGTGGAAGTCATCTCTTCTCCACGGGATGCAAACAGGGACATGTACCAGCTTGCCCTTCTGCTCTGCAGCTAAAATCTGGCCTCTAAATTGTGGTTGCTCCAGTTCTGTGCATGAAAAAGCTATCATCATACAATACACCAATGAGGCCACAGAAACCTGGAGGAGAAAGGTACTGCAGTTCTTTCTCCTGCTGTCTGCATGATGCAGTCATCAGCTGAGACCTGTGTTCAGGAACCTGTGTCCCTGATGTCCTGGGGAATGACTGTGCTGACAGCCCACACTGCTGCTCTCCAGGATGCCTTTAGTGCTGTCTGTGGGCAGAGGGAAGGACAAGTAAGTTAAATGGAACACTTTTAAGTGTGTCTGATGTCCTTACTGTCACTGGCATTTGTAGTGACAAAACCATTTTATCCTGACCAGTCTAAGTCCAGTTTCAGTGTGCAAATCATAGAGTCATAGAATGGCTTGGGTTGAAAAGGACCTCAAAGATCATTGAGTCTCAACCCCCCTGCCAAGTGCAGGGTCGCCAACCATTAGACCAGGCTGCCCAGAGCCACGTCCAGTCTGGCCTTGAATGCCTCCAGGGACGGGGCATCCACAACCTCCCTGGGCAACCTGTTCCAGTGCGTCACCACCCTCTGTGTGAAAAACTTCCTCCTAATATCTAACCTAAATCTCCCCTGTCTCAGCTTAAAACTGTTCCCCCTTGTCCTATCACTATCCACCCTCACAAACAATCGATCCCCCTCCTGTTTATATGCTCCCTTCAAGTATTGGAAGACCACAATGAGGTCTCCTCAGAGCCTTCTCTTCTCCAAACTGAACAAGCCCAGTTCCCTCAACCTTTCCTCATAGGAGAGGCGCTCCAGCCCTCTGATCATCTTGGTCGCCCTCCTCTGTACTCGTTCCAACAGCTCCACGTCCTTCTTGTGCTGGGGGCCCCAGGCCTGGACACAGTACTCCAGATGGGGCCTCACGAGAGCCGAGTAGAGGGGGACCACCACCTCCCTCTCCCTGTTGACCACTCCTCTTTTAATGCAGCCCAGAACATAGTTGGCCCTCCGGGCTGCCAGCGCACACTGCTGGCTCATGTCCAGCCTCTCGTCCACCAGGACCCCCAAGTCCCTCTCCGCAGGGCTGCTTTCAAGTACCTCTTCCCCCAGGTTGTATAAATACCTGGGATTGCCCCGACCCAAGTGCAGCACCCTGCACTTGGCCTTGTTAAACCTCATTAGGTTCTCATGGGCCCACTTGTCCAGCCTGTCCAGGTCCCTCTGGATGGCTTCCCTTCCTTCCAATGTATCGACTGCACCGCTCAGCTTGGTGTCATCTGCAAACTTGCTGAGGGTACACTCGATTCCATCGTCTATGTCATTGATAAAGACAATGGTAGGGGCTCATGGTAGGGGCTCCAAAGAGGAAAATACTGGAGTCACCAGCATGGGAGCATGAGTTCCAAGGGAGAAGTGGATTGTGGCTCATCCTGCCTGAGTAGCCTTTGTTCTTCGTCAATCACTTGAAAGATTTTGTTTTCTGGGAACTTCATGATTATCCCTGGATGATCCCTCAGTAGATGCATGGGCACAACTACTAAAGGAAGAAACCTACTACTCTTTTCTTCTGACTTTGCCTACCACTCTTGACTTGCAGTTAGGAATGGCATTACTCTGTTACTTTGGAAAACATTAGACCAAGAAAAACAGAAATGACTGAAAATAGATAAATAACAGGCCAGAGGCTACCATCCATTGAAGGGTGTTCAGGGGATAAGGAAAGGAGAAGACAACAGTTATCCCACAAGATAGCGATAAAGAGAAGATGTTTCAGAAACTCTTGCGTCTTGAGCTCCTGCTCTGGGTTCTGGTAGCTGAACTCAGAAAAATAAGCTGCTGTGGACACCAAAAACACAGCAAATGCACTGAAAAAAAAAAAAGCCAACACGATTACCTGAATGCTGGTTCTGTTGTGTTCTTTTTCTCCAGACCTTTAAGTATTACAACTAATGAAGTAAGTTAATGGTCAACTTTAGTGAAGGAGATAAAAAGTGAATGTGCGAGCGAAGAGCGGAAGAGATTCCTGCCCCAGGATACATCTAAAATGGAAGGAAAATGTTGGCAGGAATAGCAAAGTCTGACACCACGTTGAGAAGCAGAAATTCCATCATATGTGGAATACTAATTTTTTTTCTTGTTGTTGTTGTATGAAAACAATTACTTTCAAATTTAACAATGTTATTTTTTCATATCAAAATACTTAATCTTGTCAAACAATGTTGCTTTATCTCATAGCACCTCAAAACAAGAAAAATGTTGTCACAATGAGAGGTGGAAAGATAAAGATTGAAACAAAACGCTTGTACTGTTCATCAAACACTTTCTGAGTTTTCTGACATAAATTGTTATGCATCAGTGAACTTCTTGCTTGTCTTATGTTGAAGAATATTTACAGGTTGGTGTTTAGCTGAGCATTTATTTTCAGGTAGTTCAAAGTATCCCTCTTTGTCAATTGGAACTAGAGGCACAATGAGATTAAGATCTTTATAGGGCTATCCTTGTAGAGGACAAGTGTATTTATGATCTCAGTTCAAGGCTTTAACAATGCACTGCAAGGTCACATAAAGACACTGTGGTGGACTCAAGAGTTGAATACAGATTTACTGTGTCTCGATGCTTGCAGCCACAAGACAAAGTCTACGTTCATGTGCCCAAGCCCTTTCTCATAATTTTCCTTAGCACTATACTGTTTATTTTTCAGTGTGATATATTGGTATAGCTGAGCACAAAATGTACGATCAGTAGGAAGAGAAAGGTTAAAGACTTCAGAAATGCACGACCAGAAAAGTAATAAATTCCTGAAAGAAAAATAAGAAGGGGCAACTACAGTTTCTTAAACAAACTGCTTCTTTTTCCCAAGTCTGAAAATCCTGTATGGTGTGCACTTCTGTTTAACTAGATTACTGACCACTTCTAAGGGTGGGTGGGTGACCTAACACAGCCTTCATGGGAGCCTTGTGGCCAGAAGATCCTGGAATGTAGCTATCTTCCACATATTCTGAAGTAAGTTTCTCATTTATGTAGGTGATTGGAAAACCATATGCAAGAGCAAGTATCAGCAAACAAATATTTGACATTTCTTGAGATTCCAAAATTCCTGTTTACACAAAGGTTCTCTTGCACTTTAAAGCAGGAAAAGGTGGAGTGAAAAATGATGATCTCATTTCTTAGACAGAGGAATAAGATTGTTCAGTGAATAAAACATTCCAACAATGATGGTAATTTCTTGACAATTTTCATGACCTGTTGCTTATGAAGGTGTCTTAATTTACCATATTTCTTCTATAGTGTCTACAACTGTGACATAAAAACATTACATAGTTGACTGTTTGTTTAAATATATTATTGAACAAGTGGGGAATTGCAGATGTGCATAGTAATGACAGATATTTTCACCATCCATGAAAATGCTCTCCTACCTCATATACACACTTGCCATGCTTTCTGGAGATATGCTCCTTCAACATCCTGAAGGAGTTAGCATCAGTGTTCTTATCCTCAGTGTCTTTGTACTTATGCAAAGGTTTGTGACCATGCTTGTACACATAAATAAATATTTCCTTTGCCTCAGATCACTTTTCCGTTTCTTTGATTTGTCTATTTTGTGAGAGTCAGCCCAGTTCTAGCTGTTGGTATTTCCATTCACTTTCAGGCAAGTAATATTTGCAGGAAGAATAACAAGAAGCAGAAATGAAAGAAATGCTGAGACACTATGAACACACAGAATGAGAGAGTTATTTAACTTTCTTTCAATGATCATTGAAAGTTAATTCTGTCATAAGAAGTTATTTGAAAAAGGTGACAGAATGTTTATGTATTTGAGTAAGCAAATAGTCTTTTTAGAGAGATTTATAACTATGTGGCTTGCATGCCATTTAATGTGCGTTATGATAGCTAGAAAAGAGTAATTTTACCATGACATTTACATAATCCCATCAGAAGGACACATTACAACAAGCACAGCTTCCTGTGTACTGAGATGGAGCACATTTGTAGTGTTATCATTGTTCTCCACTTCAGGCATTACTGCTTGAATGATAGAATGAAAACATTCCAAATGCAAATATGACTTAATAGAGATCCCTATAAGATAGCTGATGTCTATGTAGCACAGTAAATCAATGAGACAAACTGCTCTGAAGTTCAGAGCTACTGTGAGTCCTACACATCTCTAAATGCTTGAAACTAGATTGTTAGCAGTAACAAGGAGTGTACTGCATCCAAACAGCATTTTGCATCGTTACTATATGTGAGAAAAACACAGAGGAATGGAGAAGAGGGATGACATGAAGAAACACACCTTTCCTCCTCCTTGAAAAAGCAGGGCAAAAAGAAGAGCAGAAATTTACTTGAAACTATATTAAAATATTTCATCTCATGAGAATGCTGGAAGGTGAATTGACACAAACATCCCATGGGATTGTTTCGATACATGCAAAGCATAAATATTGCATGTTGTGGTCAATTTTCACTCTGAATATTCAGAGTGCAGGGAATTGTGTGTATCTCAGAAGGATAACATCACAATTCAAAGCATTCAGAAACTCGTTTAACATATGATGGTTATCTGGAAAAATTTCAAGAGTAAAACCACATCTTACCAGGAAAAAGATGTTGCAAGGTGACCTAATTCTATTTTACAAATACCTGAAAAAAAATCCCACAAGGATCTGGTTTAGAATTTATTTCTGATCTTTATGCCACAGAAACCAAATCTCAGGGCATGACCTCAGATTAGTGAAAGGGACGTTTCACTTGTACACATATGCAAAAGGCAGCCTAGCAATATGTTGTGAGTTGATTCCCTGGTATGAACCACATGAAACAGAAGGGCAATTGGATATGATGGAAAGCTGTTCTTGCTTGGATACACAGCAAGGGAAGGTTCCATCTTCATGTCTGCAGGGCTCAATGGTCTAGGTCAAACCTACTGAATAACTTTCTTTCTATCTTAGTTCCTAATGCATACGAGAAAAGATTGTACCTTCCAGCCCTATCAAGTGACGAGCAATTGCTTGATTTTTTGGCATAACCTCAGATACTGGGTGGGTGTGATGCACAGGTTAGAAGCGCCTGGTGTGTGCTGTTATCCTGACCACGTACTTCGGACAGTATGAATTTTTCTCATCCTGAGTGTTATATTAGGTAACACCAAAAGCTTTGACAGCTCAGAATTTTGTGTCCAGAAGCCATCAGTATCAGAGATTTAAAAGTCCCATATTTTAGTGGTTAGGGGGATCTACACAATATGTATCATTACCTGCAGGGAGGGTGTGAAGAAGATAGAGCCAGGATTTTTCATGGACAAGAATGGGCACAAACTGGAACACAGCAGGTTCTCTCTGAACATCAGGAAACATTTACTGCATGGGTGACTGAGTGGTGGCACAGGCCGCCCAGAGAGGCTATGGATGGAACTTCCTGAAGATTTTTAGAAGCCACATGGATGTGGTCATAGGCAACCTGCTCTGGATGTTTCTGCTTGAAAACAGGGAAGATTGGACCAGATGGCCTTCAGAGGTCCCCTTCCAACCTCATCCACTCTGTGATTCTGTGAAACAACATGAAGGTATCTCTTTCTTATTCCTCCTTGTTTTCTGGCTTAAGACATCAGTGTCTTAATACACTAATTATATTAGTTATATTAGTTCTCATGATTTTCATATCTGAGGCCTGATGTATCAGAGAAGGCGAGATACATTTTCCTTTCGTAGTTCAGAACAGCAAGAAAAGCACAATGCAACAGAATCAATTTTGCAATAATGTGTTACTTATTGGTCTAGTTGTAGGCTAACTTCTTTAGGTACTCAAATCAGCAGAAGTGAACTGATTTCAAAGCATATAATTCTCAGAGTCACAGAATGGCTGAGGTTGGCAGGAACCTGTGAAAGCCATCTGAACACCCAAAGCAGATTGCCCAGGATGGTGTCCATGTGGCTTTTGAACATCTCCAAGGAGGAAGATACCACAATCTCTCTAAGGAAGTGAGAGAGAGAAAGAAAAAGGTCTTTGATTTCCTTCAGTGTTCTCAAGATATGAAGCTTTCAAACAAAGGTTGGGTGGAGGATATGGGAGAAGGGGCAAAATGGAAGTTAGACAGAGTACACCTAGGAATTAAATATAGTATTTATCAAAACCTTAACTGGGCAGGAAATCACTTCTTCACTCAGCAGAGCACAGCTGTGAGCCCCGAGCTTTCCCCTGGGCAGGTGGAAAGGAATCCAAATGGCTGTTGGAATGATGGCCAAAGTTCCAGCTTACTGTGGTCACCAGTGTTTGTTCCAGCTTGTCTTCATGGAAAGTAACATACCAACTTTCTGAGGCATAGCAGGACAGTTGCCCCAACACAGCTGGTTTGTCATTGTTTCATTTCTGACCACACCTTTTGGTGCTCACCTGCCAGTAAATGGAGCTATGGCCAATGTTTACTTATCAGTTAAAGACGATAACTCTTGACCAAGGTTGAGGTCAACAGAACTTCATGGAAGGTGATGAGCATGTCTCTGAACCTGTAGATCTGTCAATAAATTGCAATCTCTTCTGTCTGCATAAAAATGGATATTGGGATTTGGAAAATCTTGTTAGCCCAGATTTTAGAAATAAAACTGGGAAGAAGGAAGGAAACATTGCTTTGAGACAAACAAACAGCCAAAAAACCATGATGGAGCTCCAAAATGTCTTTAAAATCTTTCAATCTGCAAGACAACACCTTGAAAGATAGCAAGATACCTCTCCTGCCACTTCTTTGGTTTCTCTAACCTTAAAGTGGACGACAAAGACACACTTTGCTGGAAAAAGGCACCTCTGTGCATCTGAGTGATTTGCACACACACAGGCACACAGAGGAAATTTATGTGTGCAGAGAAATGAGATAGCATAGCAATGCATTGCTTCTGTACTGTTCCACAGTGGCTCGTTAAATGTGCTATATTCTCCTCGATGCCATGGGAGAGGTGTTGCGTCCAGTCCTTCAGCTGCACTGCGTTTTGGTGCTTCCAGGAAACATGTATGTTCCCTGTGTGAGGAACTGAGATGAACAGAGAGACTCTTGTCCTGTGCTTTGTGATGGTCATGTGTTCCTATCACACATATAAATCTCACTTTCAGGGCATCCCATTGCCTCAAGAGCCATGGGGAATGTGGTGGCTGTGGTATGCCTCACTGTGGGAGGGCTTGGGGTCAGAGAGGAAAAGATTAATTGGTTGTTAAGGTAAATTATTAAAGAGTTAGGCATGGGAAATCTGAATCAGTCTGGTCAGTCAGAGGACACCTGCAGAGCAGTTCACCCTTTTAAACAATTACATTTGTCTTTTTCTTCAGGTTTGCTCAGCTTGGTGTCTGAGGCAGAGGCTGAAGCTTATTATTCAGAGATGTGTGCCTTTGGTTATCTGCTGGGCTAGTCTCTCTACTGACGCAACTCCACCGAGGCTCACTGGTTTGCAAGCACTTGGCCTCCTCCTTCTGGTTTTCCTCAGTCCCTCTCTGCCTCTCTTGCAGTCTGATCTGTTCCCACTACTCTGGAGGGCGTAACCTGGCAAACCTCAGCTGCACTCCTTCCATGAGGCTCTGGCCCTGAATCGCTCTGTATTCAACTGACCTTTCCAAATGGGTCTTTGGGGGCTTTGCTTTGTCCTAGCATGTTCCTTGCAGCCCATTTTTTCTGCATGAAGAACACATTACTATCTGCTTGTGATTCCCAGAACTACTACTGCATGTTTAAGTTGTCCCACCTCAGATGGAGCTGGATATCTACCTGGTGTTTTACCCAGCATCAGTCTTTGTCCTCCATTGTCACACTGCTCTCCCTCCTCCCATGGTAAGGTGTACGGCTACTCTCGAACCTGGCATTAAAGGAGTGTTCAATCAAATGGAAAAAAAATTACAGAGCAGAAGAGGCATATGTGAACATATATACTCTTTGATAAAAGGATGAGGGATATGCAATGTGTTGATTGTGCTCTTTTTGAATGTTTTCTCTATTCCTCTTATAGTTATCTACTTTCCCTCTAGCCTGTTGGGGTGGAACATTTTGCCTGGGAGTGGTGGGGAGAGGGAGGGAGACAATTATCCCTGACAATCTGTTACAAAAAGGTGATTGATCCTAGGGATCTTTCTATTTAAGGAATTAACAGATATATCAAAGAGAAAATTCAGTGTCAGCTGTGACAGAATAAGACTTTTACAGTGTCTAGAATGGCAAGGGGTGGAGGGAAGACTGCATGATGCTGAATGGGAGAGTTTTGGTTCTTTAATACAGTTTCAAATAAGCATTTTTCACTTAAAAGCAGCCCAGCTGAAACTAAAAACTTTCAACTAAAGTTCCCAAACTCCTAAAAAATGTCCAAGTGTCACTGTTTATTTTCCAGAATAAAGAATTTTATTCTGGAAAGTGCTGGGGGAGTTGGAGGAGAATTCGTCCCAGCAAGAAGAAAATGTTTTGGGCTAAGAAAGGACTCACTAAATGCAAACAGAATTTGTAAGTGGTTTCAGTGTTACTGAAATCATAGTGCCTGGCAACTCTGCTGCATCAAGGATTTAGTGTGAAATGTGTCAGTATTTCAATCTGACAAACACCAATCATTTCTTCACGCACAGTTTGCCTTTGTCCCCAGCGCTGTTACAGTGATGCAGGCTGAGCTCTTTGTGCATGGACCCAGAGAGCACAGCTAAAGGACTCTCTAAGGATGTCTTCCTTTCTTCTGTTTGTTTCCAGGGCCTGAGTACATAAAGCAAGTTCCTATATTTTAAGACTATCTACCAATTTTTTGGGGGAGGCGGAAAAGAAAAACCTAATCCTGACTTCTGAGCTTGTGGACTTTGTAACAGAGCAAAGATTGCACCAGAGAGCTGATTTGTTCTTTAATCAAAAGCAGCATTCCCTCAAAAATATGCACAAACACATCCTCTGGAAAATCAGGCAGGCTTCGTAAGGTGGCTGAGGAGCCTACATGTCATTGCTTTCATTTCTCTCCCAGTTCATGGTGGCTTGACTCATGTGGAGGTGGACTGAGCTATTTCCGTGCTGGTGTTGTGTGCTAAGCAAGCTGGGAGGATATAGCACAGCACATATGGGGCAGTGTGGGGTTGGTAACTGGGTACGAGGTGTGGGGACAGGCATGGATGTGGGCTGCCTTCTTCTGGAGCTGGAATTGCCAGCCTGGTGCAGAGACAAGGCCTCAGCACTGGTCAGCCACCTCCTGGGAGGAAAGTAGCTTGCAGGTTTGATTCAACTTTCCTTCCACGGGCTCACTTTCTAATTTGGGAGTTGTAAGTACAGCTTGATGTTCTGCCTGTGAAAGTGCACTATTCTCTGTGGCTGTGCCACAGCTGGGACTGCTCCCTGAGAGTGAATATAAAAGGGGTTGTTTCCAAGAGTGGCAGACTGTTCCCCTCTCTTATATTCAGTGATAAATCCCGTTGATCTTACCCAGAGCCATTTTAGGGTTAAAAACTCTCCTGAACCTTGCTCCCTCCTCTCCCCTTAAGTAACTTGATTTTTGCAGTTTACACCTTTGCTTTCAACTTGTAGCCTCAGACACCTAAGTAAACATGTCCTTAGTCATCCTGGCTCTGCAGGGGATTTACTACACACTTGTAGCAGGTCCTCTTGGTTACAGAGCAGAGGGAAACTTACATTGCAGTTTCCCTGGCTCTGGATGAACTTGAGATGAAACTCACATGAAGCCACTGCTTTCTTCTGCACATTTGCTGCTCATGCTGCATCAAACCTGATCATCATCATTATCTCAGTTCTGTCACACTCTATAAATACGTGCATAAATAAACCAAACAGCATGGCATCTTCTTTCAAAGGGAAAGTACAGGGAAGTATTTCATTAGCGCTGCATTGAGGATGCTTTGCAGAAAGTAGGAGCAAGACTTAAAGAGTCTTGGCCATGCTACAGAATGATGTAGAGCCATTACGTGGGAACAGCACCTCCTAGTAACAGTGGGCTCAGTGCAGGAGAGATGTCTCACCTCTTTGCAGTAAGAAGCATGAGAAGGATTCCTGAGTCTGTGAGGATGGGATAGGGCTGAATGAAATCTCCATGAGAAAGATTGGGCAAGTGGTATCTAGAAGGGACTCCTAAACCCCAGGAATCCAGACTTTCAAAGTCTTGTTCTAGCCTCAGGGTATTAACTCCATAGAAGCTGCACACAAAAGAGTGTGGATGAGAAAACACAAAGTGTTACTCCAACAAGCTGCAGGCGAAGGGATTACTGTGTGTATGTAAAAGGAAACACAAGAGAGAGATTTTAATTTACACCTTCCAGCTCCTCACTGTGGCTTGGATCCAGTACTTATAAAAGTCAGTGGAAAGGCTCTCATTGACTTCATGAGAACTGGATTAGATCCCACGTGAGTTACACCTACTTAGGCTCCCTGCCATAGGTGGAGGTAGTCCTGAAGAGACAGTGAGTGAAGGAAGTTTAATTTACGTGACCTTACAGTTCACTCTCCATCTAACAGCTGCTCTTTTACAAAAGAGGAAACATGTCCAGCACTACAAAAGAGGAAAGAAGGCACAGCCCAGTTCAGGCAGGTATTTCTTCATGTCATTTGTAAGGTAAGTCACTTCTGAACTTAAAGCCTTTTTTGACGCTTTGGAAAATTTATCTAAAACTTTTTCAGACACTTTTCCCAAAGGTATTTGTGAACCCGAAAGCTTCTGTGCTCTTGTTTATGCAGTCAGCACACTGGCTTCTCCAACTGGCTTCAAGAGAAAACTGAGATCCAGATTTTCTGAAAGTCAGGAGCAAAGGATTTCTAATCCAGCAGCCAAAGCAATGCAGGCAGCCAAAATAAGAGATCACAGATGGAGATGGTCTAAACATGCCAGCTGCAAAGTGTGGAGATTCTAATGCTTAATACCTGCTTTAAATTAGATAACGAATTACCTAATACTGAATGAAATGAGAGAGTGGAATTAAAAACAAAGCAAAACAAAGAACAAAACAATTAAAAACCTGTCGGTTGCCTCTGGCATGATTTAATTTTGGTTCTGCTCCCTTCGTTATTCACTGAGAGTCTTACTGATACCTCATGGAAAACCTTACCACTCTTCCCATGTTGAAGCATTTAGAGGAAATGTGTTATATCATGTTATTTTGTGATGTTTCCTCTTTCCCTGACTTCTCTCAATGCAGAGATCTGCCTGAGAGTCAGAAACTGTGTCTCTAGCTGCTGTAAACAGGACTAGCTCTATAGTGACTTTATCAACTGACTTAGTTGAGGATTAAATCTCATACCTGTCCTGAACTGTTACCTTCCCTTGCATGTCAGTGCTTGTAAAACATCATTGACAAACATACTTCAAACCAATGACCTTGTTTCCAAGTTGATGAGACCTATTTCTTCACTGATATCTTCTTGCCTGATGCCTTGAAGCAGATGTCCTGCCAGCACTTCCATGTACACAGCAATGCACAGTATCTGCAAGAAACCTGTGTCTCTGTATTACCTCAATCCTTCGTCTCTCCACTGAAAGAAGTATTAGGTGCGTTTTGTAAAAATAATCTGCCTAGAGAACAAGCTTCAGACCTGACTGGATGTCCCCCAACATCTGATTTATTTTCTCCCTCTGCTTTGGGGTGCCCTCTGCATCATGGTGTCTTATAACAACATTCCAGAAGGTCTTATAAACACCCCAAACCAACTCCATATGCCCTCACGTCAAAACCCATGTAATGCACACCTGTGTAATTTGCTAGAGAAACACAGTGATGATCATAAAGCGTCTCACATTCTTTTAGAATGAACAGAAGAGCAATTGCAAAAGTTATATCAAGAGATGGCAAAAGCATTTGGGATCTAAAGGAAAGGACCGCTTTGGGGTCCAAAGGTACTATGTGGTCTGAGTGTAATCATGTTTGCTGTAGAGGGAGAAAGCCCTAAGATGTGTAGATGTGACTTCATCTGTAGTACTTCTCCAGTCTTCTTTTTAGTGACATTGCTATATCCCATGTATCTACTTATATTATTAGATGTAGGTTTCCTGTAGAGGAGTACAAAGCTAAGTTCAGTGGCTGGTGGGCTTGTGTCCGTGTAGATTCAGACTAGTGAATTTAGACAGCCTAAATATTCATAGAATCATAGAACGGCTTGGGTTGGAAGGGATCTTAAAGATCTAGTTCTAATCCTCCTGCCATGAACTGACCATGACAGTTACCACCTACCAGATCAGGTTGGCCGGGATGCCAATCACTGTCCATTGAATACATCCAGGAATGGGGCACTCTAAAATTTTCTTGGCAACCTGTTCCAGTGCCTCACCACCCTCTGAGTAAAACATTTCCTCCTAACATCTAACCTAGATCTCTCCTCTTATAGTTTAAAACCGTTCCCTCTTTTCTATCAACATCAGACCATGAAAAATATCAGTAAAAAGTCCCTCCTGTTTGTAAGCTCCCTTTAAGTACTGGAAGGCCACAATGAGGTCACCCCAGAACCTCCTCTTCTCCAGGCTGAACAAGCGCAGCTCCCTCAGCCTTTCTTCATAGGAAAGGTGCTCCAGTCCTCTGATAATCTTTGCAGCCCTTCTCTGGACTCACTACAACAGCTCCACATCTTCCTTTCTCTGGGGGCTCCAGACTTGGATATGGTGCTCCAGGTGAGGCTTCATGAGGGCAGAGCAGAGGGGGACAATCCTCTCCCTCTCCTGCTGGCCACCCCTTTTTTGATGCAGCCCAGGATGCAGCTGACCTTCTGAGCTACAAGCACACACTACTGGTTCATGACCAGCTTTTCATCTGCCAGTAATCCTCAAGCTGTTCTCCACAGTGATGCTCTCAGGGAGTTCTTCCCCCAGTCTGTACACATATCTGGGGCTGCTGTGACCCAGGTGCAGTACCTTGCACTTGGACTTGTTGAATCTCATTAGGTACAGATGAGTCCGCTTTTCAAGCTTGTCCTTGGGATGTCATCCCTTCCTTATGTCTTATCAACTGCTCCACTCAGCTTAATGCCATTTGTAAACTTGCTGATGGTGCACTTGATCCCACCATCTAGGTCACTGATAAAGATCTAAAGAGTACCAGTCTCAAGATGGACCCCTGGAGGACACCGCTCATCACTGGCCTCCACTTGGACATAGAGCCATGGACCACAATACTCTGGGTGCAACCATCCAACCAACTCTTTATCCACTGGGGTACACTTCAGATATCTATCTCTCTAATTTAGAGATAAGAATGTGATGTAGGATGATAACAAAGGCTTTGCAGGAGTCCAAGTAGGCAACATCAGTTGCTCTTCCTTTTACCATTACTGTTGTTATTCCAGACTGACCAGACACGATGTGCCCATGGTGAAGCCATGGCAAATTCATCCGCCAGTTCTCTCAGAACCTGTGGATGGATCTTTTCAGGTCCCATGGACTTGTGCACCTTCAAGTTGTTTAGGTCATCTCAAACATGATCTTCACTTACAACAGGCAGATCTTCCTTCTCCCTGTTCTTACCTTTGCTTGGATGATGCAGCTAGACCCCTTGCCGGTGAAGACTAAGGCAAAGAAGTCATTGAGTACCTCAGCTTTCTCTGTATCCCTCATGACCAGGTCTTCAGTTTCAATCTGGAGAGGAGCCACATCTTCCTTGGCCTTTCTTTTATCACTGATATACCTTTAGAATTCTTATTCATTCCTCTTTATGTCCCAGGCTAGATTTGATTCCATCTGGGTTTTAGCTTTCCTAACCTGATCCTTGGCTGCTCAGATAAATCCTCTGTAGTCCTTCCAGGTAATCCATTCCTGCTTCCACTCTCTGTAGCCTTCCTTTTCACAACTAAGTCCAGGAGCTACTTGTTGATCCCCGGAGGCCTCCTGGCATTCTTGCTGGCCTTCCCCCTTCCAGGGGTGCACTGCTTCTGGGCTTGGAGGAGACGGTCGTTGAATAACTCCTTATCTTGCATATGCCTTGACATAACCTCCAGGAGGATCTGCTCCTTGTTCTTCCCAGGCACAGACATGAGGCTCACAGGTCTGTAGTACCCTGAGTCTTCCTATCTTCCTTTCTTAAAAATGGGAGTGATATTTTCCTTTTTCCAGTCACCAAAGATTTCACCTGAAAGTATAACAACTTTTCAAACTGGCAACTACACCAGGCAGTTTCTTCAGGATCCTAGGATGCATGTCATTTGGTTTCATAGACCCATACACATTCAGTCTCATCAGGTGGTCTCTGATTTGCTCTGCACTAACAGTGGGAGAGATTTTCCTCTCCCAGCCTTCATGTAAATATTCAGCCTTCTTCAAGACTGCTGAAGCCAGTTCTCCCTTCTCATTTATCGGGGGGGTACACCCTCCTTTGCCTATCTCTTTTGACCAATGTACCTGTAGAATCCCTTCTTGATATTTTTCATATCCGTTGCCAAGTCATTTCCATTTGCACCTTGGCTTTCCTGATCCCATCTCTGCATGTCTGGACAGCATCTCTCTGCTCTTTCCACACAAGTCATCCATGCTTCCACTGCCTGTGCTTTTCCTTCTATTCCCTCAGTTTGACCAGCTGGTCCTTGCTTAGCTATGCTGATTTTCTGCCTCCTCTGCTTGATTTCTTATGCAGGAGAATGAAGAACTCTTGTACTTTCAGAAAGGTGTCCTTAAAGAGCTATCAGCTCTGATCTGTTTCAGTGCCCCTAAGGACAGTTTTCCCAGGGGATTTTATCCAATAATTCCTGAAACAGATTGAAGTTTTCTCTCATGAAGTTCAGGGCCCTGCCTCTGCTCTTTGTTAGGCCCAGATTTCTTGAAATCATGAGCTCAACCAGAATGTGGTTGCTGCAGCCCAGGCTGCCTCCAGTCTTAACTTCTTTAATGATCTCCTCTGCACTGGTGAGCAGCAGATCCAGTAATGTTCCATCTCTGGTTGGTCTGTCCAATATTTGGACCAGAGAGCTATCCTTAACAGGCTCCAAGAGTCTCCTGAGCTTGCAGCTCACTGTGCTGCTTTCCCAGCAGACATCCACATGGTTGAAATCCCCTATCAGGTTGAGAGCCCGTGAGTGCAATGTCTCTTGTAGCTGAAGCAAGAAGATATTGTCAACAGGCTCCCCTTGGCTGGGTGTCCTGTTGTAGATCACAACCACCAGATGTCCTTTATTTGTCAGTTCCCTAGTTTCAACTCACAGGCTCTCAGCCTGGTCGTGGCTGTTTCTCAGTGGCAGTGCTTCACAGTTTATCCATTTCTAAACATAGAGGACAAATCACCCAACCCTCTTGCCTCACCTATCCCTTCTAAAAAGCTTACAGCCCTCAATGGTGGTATTCCAGTTAAGCGAATCATCCCACCATGTTTCTGTGGTAGCACTTAGGTAAGTTTTCTAACTGCACCATGGCTTCCAGCTCTTCCTGCATATTTCCAATGCTGTGTACATTGGTACAGGGGCACTACAACTGGGCTATTAGACATGCTGACTTTTTGGAGGAGCCCTCCTGTATTCCTCTGAGACAAATTTGAGGCTTTTCCCTGCTGCTTCCTAAAGTGACAGTGTTTCCTACTCCTTCTCTCTCACTCAGAAGAACATTCCCTTCCCCCAATAAATCCCGTTTAAAGCTCTGCTAGTAAGTCCAGCCAGCTTGCTACTCAGAACACTCTTGTCCCGCCTGGTCAATTGCATCTCATCTGATGTCAGCATGCTCAGGTGTGTCTGAGATCATAGTAACAGAAAGGCTGAACACCGCACCATCCATGAATTCTGAGGGGTTGCAAACATCTGGTAACACAGAAATGCTGTAGAGTAAAAAAACAAGTAATGAGCCTGTGTTTCTGCTATTTCCCATCTCAAATCCCTGTGCAACCGCAGGGTCTCCCTTTTAGGGAAAAGCTATCCAGTATGCATTGTGATAATTCAATGCAAGATATCCAGCATTCAGTGTTAAGGGCTGTTGGTTTTCTTGTAATTGAACCTGGAATTCAGCCTTCTTCTGAGTGTTTTATTACCTTCTCTGACAATAAATATCTTTGTGTGCATGGTGTGAGCTCTGTGGAAGCTGTTTGCAACAGGAAGGACGGTTCTGTGGAAAATTATTGGAGTATTAAGTCAGATGTGTTATTCTGACTTTACTGCAACTTTTCTATATAACCATAGGCAAGTATCTCAATTGTTTTTTCTTTGTTCAGATTTTACTCTCTGCTCACAAAATAAAAGCCCAACAGTCCTGTCTCATTTACACATAAGCAGAGCAGGTGCAGTTTCTTACTGCCAGATATGCAGTACTTGTTCTGGTGTCTACATGGGTCTCCAGATCTACAGTTAGCAGCTACTTAGGAAACCATGTATGTATGAATCGTTGGAAGTAGTCTAATACTTATAAAAAATTAGAACAGTAATGATTTTCAGTTAGTCAGTAATGATTCTCAGGTAATCAACGCACAGCTGTGGCCAGGAAAAGTGGGCATTCTCCCATTTTAAAATGGCTGTGATAAAGAAAGTGGTGTAAATACTGACAAAGTAAGGCACTGTTAATGCAAACTGAAGAAATGGTATTAAGACTAGCTTTCAGAGAACATTTGCAACGCCAGCACCTGCCAGGTTGCCTTAGTCTTCCCCAGTGAAACATATAATTGTAAAGTACTATGTGCAGGAAAGTTTTCATGCTACTAGTATGTGAACCATTGACTCATTGGACTTTGTTCCTCAGAGAGGAGAATCCTGATAGATGTGACAGGTGAAAATGCATCAACTGTACCTCTGAATCTGAAATGCAAAATGAGCTTTTGCTCATTTACATGCCTGTGGCATAGAGCTGCTGAGTGTATTTTTGGAGAAAAAGCCACAGCTTAACCACAGAAATGTTTTCCCATCTCTGTTTGGCTTTCCATGCATTATGCAACTCAGGGTGCATAAACAAAAAAAAGGCTGAGCAATGTCAGGTTGAAATATGCCTCCAAGTCTTCACGTCTGTCAGGAAGGCCTTTTGGTCCTAAAGTTGTCGTGATGTATGTCTTGGAGTTATTCTAAGTGTCCTTGGAGCAAGGTCTCCTTGTCCGAGAAGCAAAGGTTAGTTACAGGGAATGGCTTAGTGTGGCTAAATACAGCATTTCTTCATCCCAAAGTTAGGAATGAATTCATCAAAATGAATGAATGAGGACAAAGATGGGGACAGGGACACCTAGACCTGTTCCAGGCTTCCCAGCCTAACATCTGGAAGCACAGGCCCTTGAGGTCACAGAGTATTGCTGCTCTTAAATTTAACACCAAACAAATTTGGCCATGACTGCTTCAGTAATCACACTTACAGTTTGTGTGGCATTGAGCACTGCAGTCTTTTCAGTTTAGTTTGACTTCCTCTGTCAAACTGGGGTCCCTGCCCATTGTCCACTGGGCTGTGTGGAAATGCCCTTCAAAAAAACAGCACATCCATTGAGAGACAAAATTTTAATGAACTCAGTGGGACTCCACATCTGAAGCTCAAGTTGCTAATGGTGGTTAGGCTCTGTTCCACTTCACATTGTGAGGTCTGTGCTACTTAGACAACTTCCATTGTCAAAAGCATGGAAGCCTTCATTATCTTCTTTCAGAGATAGTTAAGGTTTTATATAATATCACATGCAATAAGGAAAGTAACTGGAAAGATAAGCAACTACAAAGTAGCTCATGCCTCCTCTTTACCCCACCTGTTTCCTGTAGGTCTCAGGCAGACATTTAATGCAAAACTGTCAGTTCACAAACAAGATAGGTAGGGGGCTATTGGGCACAACAGTAACATTGAGTCAGTAACCTTTTTCCCTTCTCCTTCTCTGAACTCAGGTACTTTGAAACCAAAGGCTCACAAAAAAACCCCACAGCTCAGAGACAGAGTTGAATGAAGTGCAGGCAGCTGCAGGAGTGAACCCCACTGACCGTCATAACTTAAAGCCAAAAATGACTTAGTAGGGTATCTGTGATTAGGTAAAGCTTGTAATTTGTGTGTTGCTGTAGTCAGCTCAGTGGGATTTGGGAACAAACAGCTGCTCTATGCTACATATAGTTTGGAATTTTGTGGCTTTTATATAACTTGCCATTCAGTAGTGGAAAGGAAGCTGGAAAACAGAGAGAAGAACTGAGGTTCTGAACTTACAGTCCATGGACAAGCCCCTCTGTGGGATAAACAGTGGCTGATACGATATCCTTTTGGGATGGATGAAGGACTTATGTGGCTGTTTTATTAGAGCAGAAGTAATAACTTGCAGCATTTTTCAGGCTTGGTAATGAGTCTTGAACTCTTTTTCTTAGCGGCTTTCTCCAAATACAGTTGAACGTGACAAAAATAGAAGACATGTAAGACAAATGAGAACTTCACAGGTGGAATAACAAAACCTCATAAAGGGGTACATACTTGTCATCTTCCTCTTATCGCTATGCAGTATCTTGCATCATATAGAGAACTAATGAAGATTTTCTTAAAAACAGCTTTAAAATAAAAAGACAATTTGATAATGATATAGTCTGACTCCACAGCCTGGAGTAGAAAGGATTATTGGAGAGGGAGCTAAGTAGATTGGAAAATCTATGAGCAATATCTTTGTGTTGAAACTTTCTGGCTTTCTGATAAGATGTCTGCAGTTCCAAAGCTTCAGTGCTGTACATTTCTACAAGGGAAAATGTTCTGATCAACTCATGTGCTAAAGAATATGCTTAATTTTCTATCAGTTCTTCATGGGGCAGTGGGAGAGTTCTGTCAGATTTTGCCTGAAGAGAGGGACCTGCCAGATGGAAACACTAAAATTCACTCTTCTGGAAAGCCTTTAACTACTTGATGTAATCATCAGTACTCCACTATCCAGAAATCCTGCAGATAGGTCTCTACAATAATTTGATTAGATTACAGATTAACCTCTAGAAGAGTAACAGGATACTCACAAATTTCTAGAGTTTAAAGCCAAAAACTTGCAGGCAAAAGACATAAGAATTAAACTTCTTAAATTACAGCTCTGTACTATTTCATTAACTTACTACAAAGCTGTGAGCAGTAATTGGCATCAGAGTAAGGCACACATTCCAGGAAGGCATTCAGTCTTTATATGCATGTAGAGATGACATCAGGAGATGAATGAGCCATTGCTGCTCTGATGATGCTGATCCTACTGCATCAGTAGTGGTACTTCATTCCACCTTGACTTCACTTCCTGGTCCCTTGTGTTCAAAGGTCGCATCTTCTCACAGTTCTAGAAGTGAAAATCAAAATTTGTTTCAGTGGTTCAAGTCCAAACCCTTGTTGCCAATATAGGGCAAGGCTATTCATGGTAGATATGATGACACTATGAAGAATATTCTTCCTGTTTAGTTTGTATGTAAATCCATAGCACAGTGTTTCTCTCAAACAGTTCTAGGTTTTTTTTCATTTTTGTATTGTTCCTAGGAAAAGCGTAGGCTGAAAGATATACATGACAACAAATTTGGATGAAGTCTGTAAGTATTAGGCTGTGGGACCCACCCTTTTAGATCCTAGTATGTGTGTCAAAGGTGGCAGGATATATCTTATTATGCAGGTGTGATTCAGATATACTCACTACTTCAGATCTTTACAATTTTGTTTTAAATTGTAAGTAACAAACTTTGTTAAGTAATGAGGAAGATTGGACATGAGGGGTAAAAGGAACCATTAAGAAAGCAGAGAGAATTCTGAAGGCCTAGACAGGAAAGGAGGGCTTATGTCTTCGTACAAATCATCAGAAACTGGACACCTAATTTCTTCAGATGGTCCTAGCATAGAATAGTTAGTTGGTAAGTATGGGGAAACTGCCATCCTTGTGAGCAAAGGTGTTGAGTTTCCTAAGTATGTCATGGGTTGAAAACGACTTCTTTTATGGTGAGTTATGGTGTCCAGATTGAGAAGAAGAAATTAGTCTTCCTGATCTTGATATCTTCAGCAATGAAAGCTACAGCTAATTAAGGTGTCCATACTAAGCAGATTTAAAATCCAGATTCTTCCCACAGTTTTTAAGTTAAACAGATCTAACACACATCGATAAAAATGAGAGGGGATTTGGCAATATCTTGTATCCAATCCCTCTTGCTGAAGGCTCTGCTATCTACAGTGTGTATCTTTTATAACCACCAAGCAGTGGATATGGAATGATGTTTGCAAGCTAGGACCAGCTGTCAAGTCTCTAAAGAATTCCCAAACATTTGGGTTCAGGTTTAAATGGGAAGATGAAGGAGGGAACGTCAGTGCTGTTACACGCATGCTATCACTGCCCATGGTAGAGCACATAAAGAATCTTTGCAAATGTACTAATGCTCCTTGAGAGACGTGAACATAAAACCTAAAATTTGTTCCATATGTTTCAGGGTTCTGTTGCTGCTCTAATTCCAGCTGAAAGCATAAAACTTAGCAACCTTTATATTGATGCTAAACACATTGCAACACTGCTAACATTGATATGTTTTATGCTAATACAATTAAATTTGCTTTAACATAATCCTGGTAAGATAAACACTGTTGCTGTCATGATAAACATTGTAGCTATATGCCTTTTAACAAAGAAATGGAAAAAGAGCATGTTAACCAAACCAATGTGAAGAAGTTTTCCTTCTGCCACACTTTGAAAGCTGCCTCTCTATTGTTTTTGCTGGTGAGCATGGTGCAGAGTTGAATGTTATTGCTGCACATCTGAAAGCCGTCACAGCTAATATGGTATGTCGTCTACACTGAGTAACAATAACAAACTGAAAAGTCCCACTCAGACTCCATGGGTAAAAAAAGTATTCTGTGGTCGAAGCATGCCTCCATGCTAGCCTTATGTTTTGCAAGCTACCTTTACAACATAGAAGGTGATCAAGGAGAAAAGGGCTTCTTCTTGCTAAGGCCCTAAGTGTTCAGTCCTCTTTGTAAAGGACTAAAGCTGCAATACCTGCAACTTGCTGTGTCAATTGGCTATTACTTTCTCCTTCCAAACAACTCCCTGCAGTTTTCACTAGTATTTAGTGCACCTAGCAAAAACAAAAACAAAAACCAACAACACATTGAACTTACAACTTTCTAACTCTCAGGCTGGGAGCAGCTGAGAAAAGAGCTTGCAATTTTTGAACAAACCAAGTAAGAATCACAGAGAAATGTGTGTTGGGAATACTGTTAAGAACACCACACTAGGAAGCTTTACTTGTCCAACCTGTTTATGTGTCCAGAACAAGGAAAAAACAGTAAATCTGTGTGTATAACTCCCACTGATGGATTTTGGAATGATGGAAGACTTTCTATCTTCAGACCTTTTACTGCCTGTTTCTTTTGGGTTGTTTTTGTTTGTTTGTTTGTTTGTTTTTTTAAAGACTTCACCTGAAACTTTTTAGGAGATAAAAGCCCAAAGGAACAACATGTCTTATAAAAGGATAGATGGCTATAAAGAGCTGTTGCTTTGGACTTTTATCTCTGTGTACTGGAAGGAGAGGTGGTTATGCCTGTGTTTCCCCAACCAAGGTGGCGTTGTTATAAGAATGGCTTTGCATAACTCATATTCAGAGTAAGTAGGCATCAAGTTAATTCCTGCTGCTTTGGAATACTAAGCCTTATTACTCAGAGAACTTGTTACAAGAAGCCGTTATGCTAATTGTTAAAAGAAAAGAAATTTAAAAAAAAATCATTATGGATATTGTAGGCTTCTCTTTCAACTTCTGAGCTACTACTATCTCTTGAACCTTCTTCCACCTGTGAATTATTTCTCATGGAAGCTCATTTCTAGGCATACACCTTTCTGGGAACGGAGTTTAGAGATTTCTTCAATGAGCCCTTTAAAAGTCTGGACCTATCTCTGAATGCTAACAGTGCCTCTCTGCTGATAACAAAGGTCTTCTCAAGAAGTGTGGTGTTATTTTTAAGCAGGTCATTGTGAGCTTACCACCTAAGTAATCATTTATGCCCTCGGTAATAGAGCCTGCTATTCTTGGTGAAGGTAGCCTAATGGCTTGCACCTGGGGCTCAGCCACTTTCTGGAGGCCACTGGAGCTCTGCTAGGAAAGGAGCTCTCCAGCTTGTCATGGTTTTATGATTTTCGGTTATTGGTATTCCACATCATAACATCATGTAGTGAATGTACCTGGTTCTCAGAAGAGAAGGACTACTACAGTCCCCACGGCACTTTGCTCCTCTGTTACCATTTTCCAGCCGGAGGGAAAAGATAAAAGCTCGCAGTATAAAAACTTGCAGATCACGAGACCTCGTCCCTTTTTCCGCCGTCTCTCGTCTTGGCAGCACCTCGCTCTCCAGCCGTCTTATCGTCGGTAGTAGAGTAAGGCCTACCTTGATTTTGGGACATTCTCTCTCTCTGTATTGAATTTATCAGCTTAAATTGTAATTATATTGTATTATACTGTGTTGTTTTGCATTCCGATATTTTATTTAGTAAATTAGTTTGTTTCTCCTCAGATTGTTGCCGCTGTTCTTTGCTCTCAGGGCCATCTCCCTACCCTTTTCCCCTTTCCCCTTTTCCCGGGACGTGGGCCCTTGGGTCCCCCGTCCCCTTCGTCACGGAATCGGGCCTAACGCCCGTAAACCGTTGACACCAGCTGCAGCTGGTGGCCATCCTCTATGACTAGCTTCTCTCCTGGGTCACAGCAGTACCTCAAATGCTGGCAGTGAAGAAAACTGGAAGGTACTTTATGTCCTCAGGCAATTTCCCATAAGGAGCTCACCTGGACACAAGGAAATGGAGAGGCTGTGTTCTGCACTCTTTGGATGGGTACATCTCCATCGTTTCCTGGGGCTTATTCAATCCCATTTCTAGGGACAATGTTGAGTGGAGGGAGAGGCTGGGATACCTGCACCTCCTTCATTGACTTTATTGACTGAACCCCCCTTTATTGACTGAACAAAGACTCAGGAGGGGATATGGTGAGATGGAAGAGATCTCATCTAGGCAGTGGAAGGAGATATGTCTCTCTTTGTTCTGCATACTTACTTTGGGGTGGGAGACTGACATTCCTGTAGTTACCATCTTTATTTCCAGAGGAGAAAACAGAGTAGGTAACTTCCATGATTAAAACTCCTTTCACCTAAAAAGTACCTACAGAAATCTGAGATTGAGCTTGAATCTGTTTCACAACAGGAAAATGAAAGAAAAATAGTTGATAAGCAGAAAAGCAAATACCGGTGGAAAGCAATATGCATTTCAGCCACTTCAGCAACAGGCAGACTAGCTCCAGAGGCTCAGTGCTACCTTCTGAGTCAGTACTAAGATGAGGGGAGATAGGAGCGGATCTTCTTGTTAGCTCCAGGAGAAGCTACTCTTCTTCTGCTCACAGGACCAGGGTTTTCACATTTTCAAACTGGGATTAACATTATTAGTTTTCTTTCTTATGTGATTTGAGAGACTAAAAACACTGAGAAGCAGGTGGTCTTATTATCATTACTTACACAGGTAATAAACTTAATGTCAGTGCTGACACCGTTTCAGAGCCATAGGCTGCAGAAAATGTAACATGCCAGCTTAGAAGCATTTTGGCTCCAGCTCTGCAGTTCCTCTGTCAGACAGGACTGTTTGATCTACTGACAGCTGAGGTAATGATAGTCTCACCCACCCAGCTGAAATAGCATTTCATGAGCAAATCCAGCATGAGAGTTTTCTTCAGAGCCCATCTCAGAAATCGTTACTCAAACTAAACTAATTAAGCAGGGTCTGGGTTAAAGGAAACTCCTGTGGCGTTACTTTCTCTGAATGGAGCCCCCAGAAAGGAGACATCTGTAGAGGGAGGCTTTGCCCTGAGTGAGTGGCTCCAATGCAAGGAGATGCTGCCAGAAGGATGAGCCTTGGGTGCTGGGCCTCAACTCTAACAATCTGCAAATATGTCTTGTCAGCTCTTCACTGAGCATATCAGAGCAGAGACTGGGAACAGGTCCAAGCACAGGCAGATAAAAAGGTGTCTAATGGCTTTGTCTCCTTGTATCCGTTTTCCAGATCTAGTAATTAGTTTCTTAACTTTGCATTTTAGCGGGCTAAAACTTGCTTTACTTTTAACCTAAATCTTGTCTGCTGTGCAGACTGATTTCAGGGTGATATTGCAACTTTGGAGGTGCTCTGCTCTCCAGGGAGTAACAAACGATGCTCAGGTACTCTGAGTTTTTGACAGAGCACTTGAGACCCTAGGAGGCAACAGAGGGTCCCTGGGTCCTGATCACTGGACCTGTTTTAAGGCTGCTGCCAGCACACCCTGAGCCAAGGGAGGATGTCACTCAGCAGATGGTATAAGATAGAGCAGAGATTGAGCATGGTATGCAGCAGGGAATTGAGAGAGCTGGTGCTTGGGTCTCCCCTTCTCTGACCATTCCCTGCAGAAAGGTTTTGAGGTACTGTTTCCTTATCTTTCCACTCATACATGCGCCTTTACATAAGGTTTGGTGGTAAAAATCAAGAAACCTGTCATTTATAACTTGTGACAGCCTCCCGTAGCAGTCCAGGCAGATATGCTTGCAGATATGCTTATTTTAAAAGTGTGGCAAGATCACATCTTCAGATAGCCATTTAGAAAAAGGCTGATGATGCTGACATGACTAATGGTCAGGGGGCTGTAGGTGTGATATAGGCATCAGTGCACCATCTCATATCTCTAATGTTGTTATCTCTGTTTAATCTGGTTACCATTTAAAATGCTCAAGCAAATGAATCTCTCTTGGTCTCTAATGGGAAAGACGGTGTATCTTAACAACCAACAGACTTTTGTTGACTGAATGATCTCTGACTATTAATTCACATCTGTTGAATGGCTTGGATTGTGAGTCTATCTTTAATGCCATCTCAGTGAATGAAATGATACTCAGCAGTTGTATCTTCCAGCCTGATAAACAGAATGTCCATTGACTCATTTGGTGGAGGGTGGAGAGATTATTTTGGCTCACTGGCCATCCACAGTGCCTCGGGTAGGAGATCTGAACCAATTAGGCTTTTCTCCACAGAACTGCTGCATTCTCTTCTTTGCAACCAAACCTAAAAAAACAGCAGAATGGGCATTTTCCTTGTGGCATCTCAGAGCTCTTGTACTTTTTTTTCCCTTTCATTCAGTTTCTACTCCAACCAGGACGTGCAGAGGCGTATCAAAATAAAGCAATTAGAAAAAGGTTAACCAACTTCTCAACTCCCCGTTCCCCTCCACCATAGCCATGATGTGTGCAGCAGCAGTATCCAGATGATTGCAAACCCCTGCACAGCTCAACTTTGCAGGCAGCACAAAAAGGCTCTTCATTTCTCCCTAAGCAGGGCAAGAGAGTCACCTTCTGCACTGCTGAATGTGACAGGACAGCATACCACAGCAATGTGAGCTGCTGACAGGGAGGGTGAGATTCTGGGCTGCTCAGATTAATTTCTGGGTTTTTGTAAATCATAAATCCAGAGTTATTTTGGATTATTCCAGCTTCTTCCAAGCATATGTTTCTGTAAATGTGTCTGTGTGGTCTTGCGGAGAGCAGGTACAGTCATTACGTATATTTACATATGCATAACAAAGCTTGCCTGTACTCATAAAGCAGTGCAACCACAAAGGTAAGGCTCATAAAAAAAAAAAAACATGTACTGTATTTACCATGATGCACAGTTAGGGTGAGAAACTCCCACTACAGGACACTGGGAACATAATAATAAAAAGGAGTTCGATAAAGAATTAGGAAAAAAACTCATGCAGGACAGATGCACTGACAAGCATATAACAAGATGCACTGTGTGCAGAGAGAATCCACAAACCACAGAGGGAAGCTGGGGAGATGAATTACAAAATATTTTTCTTGGTTCTTGTACACTTTTCCCACATATGTGCCTCTGACCACTGCAGGAGATAATAGATCATCTGTAGATGAACATCTGGCTTGACCAAATAATGGAATTTCTTATGGGCTTAAATGAATTTACACACATCCCTACCCCCTCAGCATTCCTGTTATCAGTGCTCATCAGAACTCAGTCTGATAGGATTTCTGCTATTGCTGTATCCAGCTGAAAAGGAATGCTGGGTTTTAGAGTGAGGGGAAGACTGCAATCATTTGTCTTATGAAGACGACCAGAACTCTACCATAGATACTGACCACCATTCACAAAGTGCTGTACAATCAGAGAACAGATCTATCAGCCCTGCTACAAACAGCACTGACCACCACTGTTTTGCTCTTCATGTAGGTAGCCTCCTTTATGAAATGCTCCTGAATGTCATATGGGGACCATTTTTTACACCTGCTTTGAAATCCTAACATTTTTCCTCACAAAATCTGTTGTCAAGCAGAATGCCTCTATACCACTTTGCCTAGATTGTTGCTGAATCCTGAGAAAGACAAGAGCTACGAACCTTTATTCCTGTGTACTATAAATAGAGATGGACACTCAGCCTTCAGCCTCATTGTCTCACATTGTCTCTATTTGCAACCTTTCCAAGTGACATTGACAGATTTGCCTTTCTCCGGGAAAAAAAGAGGGATTGCAAATGCAAACCTAAGAAAGAGATTAACATAGTAGGACAGAGTCACAGCAATTGCAGTAAAGGGGAAGAAGCAATGGAAAGCATTAATTTCAGAGCTATCCATCTGAGATATTGCAACAGCTGCCTAGGACAATATTTGCCTGTCAAGAATTGCTTCAGGTTTTGTGGAGCTGATTCAAAGCCTGTTATAGAAAATGGGTGCTAGTGAAGAGGAGCGGGGAAAACTTTCCAGTGGCTGAGATGGTCTTTGGCATAGATCTGCTATGTCAGTAGTGGCAGTCACTATTTTGCAAGACAGGTGCAAAGGGAAGTTAATCTGGTCTCTTAATGCACAGTAATCTTGGTACCTAAACACCCCTAACACATTCGGTGACGGACAATGAAACCATGACCATCACTATCCTCTTTTATATACAGGTTTCACACAACTATTAGTTGGATTGGAGATACCTAGTCTAAATCATCTCTGAAAATAGGACTCTTACCTAGCTCAGAGCATTGCAGCTTTGCCTAGGTCAGTCTGGAGTACCTTCTAGGATGGAAGCTTTACAGTCTCTCTGAATATATCTTTCCTTTGCTGCACCATTTTACTGGTGAAGAAGATCAGTTTTTGTCATGCACATAATATGGCACCAGTGAAAGACTGTTTCTTTTGTTTTTGGATTCATTAAATATTTCTGCTATTTT
>NC_034438.1:55410013-55470844 GCF_002078875.1 Numida meleagris
GGAGAGGAGAGGAGAGGAGAGGAGAGGAGAGGAGAGGAGAGGAGAGGAGAGAGGAGAAAAGAATTGACATTTTATATTATCTTCACTTTATGGAGAAAAGAAAGTATAGAAATAGAAAGCATAGAATATCCTGAGATAGAAAGGACACACAAGGATCACTGAGCCCAACTCCTGGCTCCACAAAGGACCGTCCCAAATTTTAAACTTGACTACTTCTTTGTTGGTGTGGCCAAGATGGCCACCAATTGCCACTTCACCCACAAGACCCTCTCTGTTTATAAACAGCAAATATGGGAGATATGCTCTGTTCTATACAACACCTACAACTCCATTGAACAAAGCCATTTCATAGCTGGCATCAGTGTAAAGCATCAATGGCTATTTGCAGCAGGCTACTGTTAATACCACTCCTTGTCTGAAACAGGTGAAGTTCACACAGGATCTCATGCCCAGTTTTTTCTTGCCTGTTTAGCCAATCTATGTCTTGCTACTTCTTTCCATGAAACTGGAAGGATCTCTGGGCACCACAGAATAATTCATTTCTTCATAAAAATGCAAGCCAGTTGAAGAGCTCAGCATACAACCAAGATGAGACAATATAATTTCTGAATCACTGTTCCTATGGAATAATTCTAGATTGTTTTGGGTGGAAGCATTTCCAGCTTTCAGCAAAAATTAATATATCTTGTTTTTAACTTGACAAATATCAATAATTTCTGTGTAAAGCAGACCAGTTTCAAACACATTTTTTCCATTTTTTTTTCTTTTTTTTTCCCCCTAAATCAATTTCCTGTTAAATGTTTTGCAGTGTAGTATTTAAACTATTACTTTTGAACAAGTAAATCCAAGCACAAGCAACTATGGTACTTGGCCAGGTTTCTGAATGGTATGAAAGTCTGTTTCTCCTTAAAACATCTCTGAGAACAATTTGGCTCTTCAGAATCTCTAAAAATGAAATCTATTTTACTGAGATACTTACAAAGAAGTGGATTTAAAATGCCACTCTTTGTCAGTCTAATTTGTGCATATGGGTTAATGTTTTTTAGAGAAATTATTCCAGGATGAAATTACACATGCAAGAAAATATTACTTGCATCCAGAAAAGAGGAAAAGGAAAGAAAAAACCTGATATTATATCTTGGAGACTTATTAATTTAAAAAAATTGAGAAAACACAAACAAACACAAAACAAAAATCAGAAAACAAAAAAGCAAAAATCGATTCCATAACTTTTTAGTTTATCTGTGAGCTGAAATGCAAGTATGTCCAAAGTCTCAATTATGAGTCTGCAGTAGTGAAAGATATTTCAAAGCAATGATGCATAAAAAGTCTCTCTGGAAATAGCCCAACAGCCAAGATTTCTCCTCCATTAGGAAACACCCTTATTCCAAAGCCTCAGACATCTATTTTGAATACATGCAATTTATTGCCCCATCATCATAATATCATTATTATTTATTTACTTAAGATTATAACAGTGACTAAGGCCCTAGTCAGAATCAGAGCTTGATTATACCTTACAGGTAATAAAATAGAAGATAATCCTTGTTTTAAAGAGTGTTTGGTGTAAACTAACAATAGTCTTAGCGTTACACCCAGCAATGGAAACAGATCAACAGCAAAGTCCTGGGCATCAAGAGAAATTAATCATGTTCTATAATTCAAGCATCTGCCTGAATCTGTAAGTGTCTCATTGCATAAAAGTTTGATTCAAGAGAAGCGCTATTTTCTCAAATATTTTATAGTATTGATGTTCTTAATACCAAGCTGAGATGCAGACACATTGCGAGGTCTTTTATTTTGAAACTGTTTGTTCTTTTTTTTTTTTTTTTGAAGAAAGAATGAAACACATCATAATGTGTAATCCAAAGTAGTTCATTCAAGTTGTTTCAAGAAAGTTTGTTTTGTGAATAGGCACAAAACCGTAGTTCAGATCTGTGTTACTATTACTACACTCATGAGAAGAAAACTAAATTTCCTCAAGACCTAAAATTTTACTGGAAATCTGTTGGTTTAAGTACAGCTATTCACACTTGTTGCTGTGATCAAAGATGCTAAAGTACAACTCTCGATTTTTTTATCTGGAAAATTCTCACTTTCATTTAGTTTATTTATTTCTCCATGGACTTTAAAGGGTAGCGTGTGGACATCTGTTGCGTGTGGGAGACTTGGGTCCATTTCCCTGCTCTATTACTTGCTTTCATTGTGAACTTATATATCACCAAATGAACAGCTAGAGGAGCACATCAAAGGTCCAGCCAGCCTGATATTCTGTCAGTGCGCCTAGGGAAGAGTATAAGCAACAGGTGATCATTTTTCAGGCAACTCTACCAAAGATTTGTTGTTTTTCCAGAGTAAGTAATCACTGATTCACTGATCCTGTGCCTTTGGTTTAATCTACTTTTTTTTTTTTTAAATTATTTCATGGAAATTCTCTTTTTAGTTTTCCAGACATTTCTGGCCTCAGCGTCTACACTGCTTAGTGGCAGATACTTCAGCAGTTTACTCCAAGGTTTTGTGAAAGAAGTATCTCCCATGCATCTTTGCAATGATGTCTACAAATGTCAGTGGACCCCCTCTGTTATTTGGGGAGAAAAAATTAGCAGTCAGTTTCTGGACATATTTTCCAGGTCACTTGTGTTTTCAGGACCTGCCAGTTGCTTTTGCATGAGCTAAAGAATAAGCTTGGTCATCCCCTGATAAACATCACGCCACACCTTTGAACACAACATTTAAGATGCTAATTAATGCTCCTTTTCCCATCACACTGCAGTAGCTGAAGTGTCTCTTTGCCTCCAATAACCTTTTCTGCCACTATATTGTAGTCTCTGAGGGTGCATATTTTTACACCTTAATTCCATCTCATAGGATTCAAGCCCTAATGCCTCAGGTGATGCCAGCATAGCTGTCTCACCACCATGGTGGGAGAGGAGAGACAGGGCCTCACACGCTGCCATGCTGATATTGGCTGTCTCAAGAGTGAACTCAGACTGGCCAGGCAAAGTAAGGGAAGGAAGAAGAAGTGCTGCCTGATAAGAGAAAAAAGAAAATCAGGGGGATGGGCTTTTGGGGTGTGTGTTTGTACATGTGATGAGGGGACGGATATCTTCTGAGGGTGGGCAGATGCCCAGAGAGGGAGGGCCCATAATTCAGGTGGGGAGCACTGGTGACTGCGGAAATTGGATCAAGCCTCTTTAGCAGAGATCCAGGACTGGTGGCCTGGCAGGAGCTGTAATTGCTTTACCTCCTGCTGACAGATCCAGCACAGCTGGTGCATAAGGGTCTTTGGGGGACCTACCCTGTAGAACAGGAAGGATCATGCTTTGACTGTGGCAAGAGCAGGCTGACTGTGGCAAAAGCAGGTTCATTGCAGGCTCTCAGGTAATCCCTACAGCTCTAGCACTCACTGCATAATAAGCCTAATGTGCATGCTTTGCAGCTCTGCCTGTAGCTTCAGCTTGCTTAAGGTGAATTCCAGCATCACTGGCACTGCAGCAATGTGGAGCTTGGTGCAGGCAGCAAAATGTGCCCAACAACCTGCTTAAACATGCTGAGGGCTCATTTCTGTTGGTCTGCATGCTACCATATCAGTAGCACTAGACACATCCAGCTGGCGTTAGTGACTCTGGTGCATTACTGCAAAGAAGATATATGAATGTCAGAGGAGGAAAGAAGTACACACTACTCTGCTCTGCAGAATTCTGTGAACTGAGCGTCCTGGGCCACAAAGGAGCTCCCTCTTCTCAGCCTACTTCTTTTATTTAAAAAAGATACACCACTTTGCTAAGTACCTGTCCATTTCACACTCCTGATACCCGCTGAGAGATTCTCTGCCAGGATTACAGCCCAGACAGCTTAATGATGGACAAATTCTTCCTCTATTTCCCTTTTCTGGAGTGAAAATAATGTTCATTAATTACATTGCTAGTAATTACCATACATACAGCCTGCCAATTATTAAAAAAGAGGTAAACATCTCAAGACTCACAAGAATTGGGACTTGGGAAGATAAATGGCTCTCAGTTTCCTGAAATTTTTTTTCACCTGCTATACCATAAGCCAATTTGTGGTGGTTGGATGACATTTCTGTACTTGTTTACACTGCAGCTTTTCTCCTCGAGGGCTGCGTTTTAGTTTCTCAGGATAAACAGACTTTGCTTAGAACCTAAGGGTCTTCAGAAGGGAGCATTTCTTTACATCACAATAATGACTTTTACTGTTAAGACCATTTCTTGTAACTGAGAATCAAGCCTGGAGAGTTGCTCTGAATCTAGATGTTTGAAAAGCTCTCTAGTCTCATATCTGATTTATTGTCTCTGTAGGGTGACAGATGGCTGCACAGAGCTGGTCAACAGGAGGACTGGGACAAAATTATTTTAGAAGTGTCTTTCATGCTAGCTGCTGGTTAACACTCTTTTCACCACAGATCTCTAGGCATAGACCAATTGCCTGTGCTGAGGAAGCTTGATTCAGGGACAGCACCTCTGAAGTGCTTGGTAGGTACTGCAACATGAATATAGGTGGGGTGTCCCCAGAATTTCCAGGCGCCAAAACAAATCTTTCTGTTACTGATATAAATAGGAAAGTCATCACTGAATTTCACTGAAATTTTCTGAAATCTTGTGATTTTCCCATGTTTCTGAAATGCACAGAGAAAATGATGTCTTTTGTTTCAGTCTAAAAAGCAAGTAGCAAGAATCCATTTGCAAGATCCATACTGAATTTGCAAGCTAAAAACCCAGTGTACCTAGAGGAAGATATTCCTGTTTCAGTCATTTCATCTTGCAAAAAGCAGAGGACACAGTGTTTGTGTGGCAGGGGATGGTAGGGATGCTCAGAGATGCTCCTTCTCGACCTGTCTCACTACGCTTCTGACACTCAGCTCTCACATTGGTTTGCACAGCAGCTGGGGTTCCTGAGTAGACAGACAATCCCAACAGTACACATAGATACTTCTACCAAGATGAGAGATGGAGATGATGACTCAGAAAGCTCTCTAAACTGAGAATTCAACTTTGAACAGGTATATGAAACTATATGCATTACAGCAGGCCTATATTTTCATTACTTTTGGCTCAGCTCTGGCCTGTTCTCAGCTCTGGAATCACACTGTTACTGTTGGATGCATCATTATGCTGCAACCAAAAAAAGTTTTTATCTCTGTTCTTTTTCACAGGATAGCCAAAACAAGAAGAATTGTTATGCTCTGTTGGTCCTTCAGAAACATTTATTGTTTGGAGCTCTGGCAGTGCTAAAATAGCTTTTCTGACAGTTCCAGCTTCTACCTCTGGGCAGGATTATTCATGTTTCTGATTTTGTGGGAATATTCTTCATCTTTCCCATCCAGAAGGATATTCTAGTCCTTAATGAGCTGCTGATAGGAAGCTTCAGATTGGCACTCTCCATTCCTGTCAAGAGCGGATTTGGATTTAAGGTAGCTTCAGCTTTGGAAGTTCCTGCAAGTAGTAGCCACTATAAGGAGTCACATAAAAATAAATATATGTTGCTTAGCTTCCTGGTTTCAAAATTCATGAGCAGTTAACAGTAAATACAGAATAAAATTGGCATTTTAGTTGCTGTAGGGAGGAGAATCTTTCTAATGATGGAATGTGGTAAGTATTACATAGCATGTTATGTTTGTTTAAGACTGAATAGAAATTTTTTCCTACAGATCAAACTCCCATGGAGAAAATTCACTTTTGGTATGGTCTTTCAAACTGAGTTCTGCATCTGGGATTTGAGTGGTGAAGAAAATAGATGGGAGGAGAGAAAGTGAAAAGGAAGCTAATTAATTATTTCAATGAGGCCAGTGTGCTAATGAGCTCCAGATGTTTGGGATTCCGTGCACAGTCTCTGAACAGAAGAAGTTCTGGTGGGTGTATATATGCTTGTTTACTTCTCCCACCCTAAGTTGGACTGCTGCTTTCTCTGAAAGTCAATGAAGAACAGGCATCTCCTAAAATACCCCTTAGACTTTGCCTCTCCACTCCGGATTTTGATCTGAGTCACTCTCGGTCAATGTAACCAATGAAGGCAGTGGCATATAATCCAGATATATTCTGGCATAACTGAAAACATAGCTTGGCCTTCACTCTGTAAATAGTCTGTTCGCAATGAAACAGTAAATGAGTACGTGAGTGTATATTCACAGCTAGCTGGGGCCACATTCTGATCTTTGAATCTTAAATAGGGACAAATCAGAACAGAATAAGAATACTAAAATTTCAAAAATTATAGCAGAATTAACCTTGGCCTATTAATGCATATACTCAAAGTCTACAACAATATCAATAACAAAGAAATTTATGCACCTATTTTTGAATTGTGCACTTCAGAAAAAAATAAGTTTCCAATCTTCTCAATTTCTAACATGGCAAGAGTGACTATGGGATGCCATCCTTTTAGATGTCAATATTCAATTCTAATATTCAGAGGGGTGAAAAAATTTGTGAGCTGATCCGTGTTTATACAAAGCAAGTGAGGTTATTCTCAATGGCATGGTGAAAAACATCAATTTGTTGATAACAAAATTCTTGGCATAAGTTTCTCAGTTCTGAAAACTATATTTTTTGTTGTGAGAGGGAAGTGAGAAGAATCTATGGGAATAGTGTCAGGATGTTCAGTTTTCTTGGATTTTTTTGTTTTGTTAATTTGCTGTTGTTTTTAATGAAGAAATAAACTGTTATTTTAACTTAAGCATTAGAACAAATCTAAAGCTCTTAAGTGAGAGGAATTGTTTCATTTTGGTGAAATTTCATTTTTTGAATGTTTTGTTATTTTTTTGGCCTGCACAAAGGTGTTCCTTCCAACACCCTGCTGGGCAACGGAATTTTCTATGAAACACAAGAAAATATACTGGGAGAGATGACAGTATTATTTGTCAAGCAACAAGAGAAGTGAATGAGGCTGAGGTATTTGACCGTGTTTTATCAACACCATACGACAGCACTCTGGCAGCTCTCCAGCTGTGAGTATTGTTCTGGTCCTGTCTGCATTGTTAGCTATATCCTCTTTCCCCCTTCTTCCACAGACTGCAAGAATAAACCCTCCGTTATCATAAGAAGTGTTCAGCCCCTGACATCTATCAGACTAGAGAAGGAGAGATATGGTGAAGATGTTTGGTCCTGATGATGAGCAGCCTGGATTCTTTCCAAAATACTTCTGAAGCTAGTTGTCCTTTGCTCAGCTGAATACTAAGGAAAGGTGGAATAAACACCAGCATTGCCAGCTGAACTGTACTCCACAATGACGCATCAGAGGATTCAATCTATTATTACCTGACGCATATTATTATTAGCATTTTCAGTGATTCAGACAATGAATTGAGCCAAGAAGATATACCAGAGGAAGCAGCATTGCACTGTCAAGTGGAAAGACTAGTTTACCTCTTCTCATCTTGAAATCATATGATTCTTTATCACCTTCCCCTTGGCCTCATTCAGGGTTTACGAGAGGGAATTTGGCCAGAGGTCTGTGAGGCTTTGCTGCTCCCTGAACCACTATCTATTTTCAAATCCTCTGTTCATTGGTGCGTGCATTAAGGATAAATGTATCCCATGAAAGTTTTGCTGAAATAATTTTTTTTCCTTTACCTTTTTGTCCTGGTCATCATACTCCCCCAGTCTTTTGGAGAGTATTACGTTCCCCTTTTACTGGCTTACCTTGAAAACAAACAAAATGTATTTGGAAGATGTGTTCATAGTCATATCCAAAAGGACACAGGTGAGTCAGATCCTCATCTAGTATATACCATCATGGTTAGTAGCACTGAAATGCCACCAGTCTAAACCTGGAAGTATTTGTCATTGTCACTGCCCCACTGTAGAAGTCACCGCACTCCTCCATGTTTCTCCATCATGTTTCTGTTGTTATTCATGTGCAAAGGAGCATCTTGGAGGAAAAAGAGTGGGTTCTTCCCTTGCATTTGTGTACACATTCAGTTAGAGTCTTGGGACACTGTTATAGATTGGAATAAGTACTTGTACTACTAAGTATGTTTAGGCTAAGAAAATATCCACCAGAAAGATCTCTTTGATAAAAAAAAAATGTAACTGCATGGCCCCAAACAGGTGCTCAGGCAGCCATCTACTTCCCTGAAGAAATGTTACATGAGCTGGGGACCTAGCGAGAGGAAATTTCTGAATTGCTCTTCAGCAGTGAGAATCAATGGCACAAAGCTCCTCTTTCAGACCATTTGTTTCACTACAGATTATGTTATTTTTGTGATTTTGGGGGTTATCTTTTGCTAAAGGTTTGGTGCAAGAATACAAATCTATCAACCAGTGCCCATAACGTGATAGTTCCACTTCTGAGACTCTTAAACGTGAAAAGGCAAGAACAGGTTTGCTTTATGCACTGGCGTTCTCCTGATTTTATAACACTGCTTTAAATGATTTTGCAAGAACAAAGTGGAATCCTGCAGAGTCACATTCACGGCATTGCCTCTCCTTACATAAGTCCTGTTCTCAGCAAGTTCTTGGTGCAGATCTTCAGGGACCTAAGGACACAAGGATGTGCCTACAGTTGGCTTTAGATGATAGGCGGACCAATGTGCTTACTTTGCTAATGTCAGAAGGTTAACTCCCTCTTACTGCAATCTCTCCAAAGCTGGGGTCAGGATCAGGAGACAGCAACTGGCTGGAAATCCCAGATGGCTCTCCAGAGCTCTCCTGAGCTCCTCAGCCTAGCGCAGGAGAGCCAGAAGCCATCCTGTCACACCACTGTCCATTTCCTCACAGAAGGTCTGGGAGTCTGGGACACAAGAAGGAGAGAGGCAATGGGAAAAGACAAGAAGGAAGGGGCTTGCAGCTGGCTGCAGGCAGGTAAACCCAAGGAGGTGAGTGAGCAGGAGACAAAATTCATCCAAAATTCAACAGACTACTCTCAACACCCCTCCAGTCTCCTCAATTTTCCTTTCTCCCTGACCTTTTTTACTCTTCCCTCAAATCCCAAAACCTTCCACTATGCTGAGTTGCTGCCAGTACACCCTTCCCATCAGCGCTTTCCCTCCACAGACAGCTCTTGCCTTTGCTGCAGCACTGTGTTTGAGGTCTTGGTGCAACAGCTGAGGAGTTGTTCACTCAAAGAGCACCACACAGTAATAGCAGCCAGCTCCTGGAAGCTGAATAGCCATGTAACCATGGCACCATGCCCAGAGTAATTAGTGCAGTGTCTCAGGGCTAATTGGGTTGGGCTGTGAACTGGTGAGAGGGAGGTGAAGGACTCCTCTTAGCCAGCATGTCTGCCCTCGCCCTGCTGCTGATCTGCTCTCTGCTGAGGTCATTGGGAAAGCTCACCTGACATCAGCAGAATCAGGAACCAGCTACAGCACCAGCTGCCTGTAGCTATTTTTATTGTATGCAGAGCAAACACTTGTGAAAAAATATAAACAGTAGAAACTGTAACAGTAAGCAGCTTCCCCCCCCCCCCCAGCAAAAGGAAAAGGAGTAGAGGAATGGATGTCACTCCTGCCTGATTTTAGTGCTGTTGCAGGAGTTTTATGAATGGGCTTTGGGTACAAGTGGGAGGATGTCAGAGGGTAGATGCACTGGTGGAAGTTATGAAGGAGTCTGAAGGGGACTAAACGTATGCTAAATGCAAGGGAAAGAGGCAGGTAGAAGGAGAAGGATCGGCTCAGAGTGGTCCCTGGGTGCTGGTGAGTTCACAGTGTTTTTCCTTGGGTGGGAAAGTGGAAGGCTTTATCCTGTCTTGGCTGTGTTCCTTAAGGCAAGGCCTCATCTAGCTCCCCTTGAAGTGAATGGAGAGAATCCCACTGACGTCAGTGTGACTTGGGTCTAGGCCATAATTACTGGAAAGACCCACAGCCTAAATGAAGAAATGTCTGCAGCCATACATAGCTCCATTCCAGGTTAAAAATAAAAATAAAAAGCGTACTTCCGAGTTTAACATCCCCAGCACTGTAAATAGATGTCTCTTTCCCCATCACAGATACAGCACTGTTCAGAATGACTGTGGATATCTTACACAGCCAAATGGCTTGAGTTTTCCCCCAAGGCACAGAAAAAAAGCGGAAATACTTTATAAAAATTTACTCTGGAGCATTTCACGAACACCAGGCTTCAGGAAAAAAAAAAAAAGAAAGAAAGAAAAAGAAACAAATATATCCTTTCTCTGAGAGAGACAGATTATTTAATGTGGGGTGTTTTTGAGAATGAACAGCTGAGGGAGTAGCTGCATGAGGTCTGTACTTCTCCAAACATCTAAGCAGCCCTTACTCCCACACCCTACTCCAGCACTTTCTTGGTGTTAAGAGCATCTAAAACTGGCATATGAGGATCAGCAGCACATCTGTGTGTTTGTTGCTGCCCCAGCAAGGAAGATATGAGTACCAAGAGCCAGATCCTCGGCAAGAGCAAGTTGCTAGCATTCCCCTGCATCTCTCCTTGCAGACTTACATATGTGGATTTCCCCTGGAAACCTGGAAACCCTGGAAAATGGCAAAAAAATACCCCAGGTAGCTCTTGATATGAAAGTCAATAATCTTAGCTCACCCTACACCTTGCACTGAGGCAGGCCACGGTGCAACCCAGATGAATAGACACAAGCAGGAGGCTGCTGGGTTATATACACCGTGCTATTCCACAGGGAAAGCCCTGCCCTGCAATCACATCCTGGAAGGATATTTGTTGATGAAGCTAGCAAATGGTTTCACTTGGATTTGTTGGGGTTTGCTTGGTGTTATTTTATTATGAAAAAGCATGAATTAATGGCAAGGCTGTTACTGCTGCTTGAAGGCAGGGGCTGTTTGTTTTGGTTTGTAGCTCCATTCACTTGGCCAGATAGTTTGATCTGCTGATGCCTATGGAGCTGTTCTGAATGTGTAACCACTAATGTAACATCCTCTGGTTATTGTGAAATACCATTTGTGAAAACTGCTTTTATTAAAGCATTGCCTAAGAGGGAAACTGAAATACTCTTACTAATCACCTCATGCTCTCCTGTGGGTCTGGCTGCGAAGCTGCCTCCTGGGATTTCCTCTCTAGCATGAGATCACCACAAGCCCCCTGAAAGCAGAGGAGCTTGTGCTGTTTACTCCAGCAGGCTTTGGATCAGCCCCTGAGGAACTGTTCCGACATTCAGACCTGGCAGGAGCACAGTGGGGTTTTTCTCTCTGCCAGCTGTTTGTGTGTGTGTGTTGATACACAGGCGAGGTCTGGTAGGAAGCAGCAAACGCACAGGGCTGGATTTTCCCTTGCTCCCAGCCTGGTATAGCCCCTGCCTATGTGGCACAGAGCAGGTGAGAACAGATGGAAATGTCTTACATACTGAGAGCAGTGTGCTGCTAGAATTGCTGCACCTGTACCACCGGGGCAGTCACACTGGGAAATGTGAACTGCAGAAGTGTGCATACTGCTCACTGCTTCGTGTCTGCTCCTTCCCAGCCTTGCTCAGCTGGATCAAACAGAAGGTCCTTTTCTCTTTTATGAGCATACTACACCTTCCTTTTCTGCTGTATCCTGCTATATTGCAGTTAGCAGTCTGGGAGCCTACCAAGCCTTGAAGTCTCTGGACAACCCCTGGAACTAACATTTATACACTTTTAAAAATCCCATTTGAATCTATTTATCCTTTCTGTCTCCACTGCTTTGCATGGAAATGAATTCTGTATTTCTTGCCTTACAGGTGAAAACACACTTCTTTTTCTATTTTGGTCTTTATTTTAAAATTGCTGCCTTATACGCTTTGTGCTGCCTGGAACAACTGTGTGCCTCACAGCTTCTCCACCATTTAGAACTGAATTTTTCCATTCAGCTTAATTGCACCATTCATTATTTTATATTTGTCTGTCCCTTCTTCACTACATTCATCATTTTAGAGAAAGTCCTTTCTGTTTTTTTTTTATACTTCAGGGGCTGAACCATTCTTTTAATCAGCTCTTTGAGCCAGTTTCCACTTTCACAAAATAAAATGTCATGAATTTTTTTTCCACTGAAGGATGTCAGAATGCTTAACAAACTCAGAAATATCTAAAGAGGTCTGATAAAGTAATTTTATATATAGCTTTATTAGCATGGTTCCTGAGAAAATGCTATTACAACTGGATATGTACTGCTACTGCCCCAGTGGATGCTGGAGTAGAGACATGGAAATCTTCTGTCTGAGAAAAAATGAGGAGTTCCTCTTTTTCTTGCCTTCAGTCTTTATTTTAGGAAGCAATGAAGCTGCTCCCAGCTGGGTGGATCCTTGTTTCTATCTTTCCTGTAATGCAAGGCTATTTTAGTTATAACAGTGTCCTGATAAAAGTTTAAAGCTTGTAAAACTGCAGGTAGCTTAGGAGAATCATATTCATAACAGCATTTGGATGTTTGTACTTTGACCCAGTGGGATCAGGCTGATTCAAGAGAAGCGCCCTTAGAAGTGCAGTCAGTTAGGGATGCTTTTAATCTAGGGTGATGTGGGAGAGACCTGATGGAAGCCAGGAAAAGGAAACTTTGAGTAGGATACATGTTATGGAAATCTATATATTAGTCACCTGAAACTTTATCTACTTCTTTGCCATAGAGAGAAACAAACCTCCACATTCCCCTTCAGAAAAGTGTGAAGTCAATAACTGCAAACAGAAGGGCATCATTTGAAGCATTTCCCCTCCCCTCTGAGGAGACCAAAGGGGTTAAATGTACAACTGATTTCTTGAGGTATTTTGTAATCGTATACTGGATTTGTGTCAAAACAGCTCAAGTCCTGCTAAAGCCCCCACAAAGGCATCCACATTTCCTCTGTGATCTGTTTGGTTTTGAAACCTTGGCTGCAACCCAGCTGGAACATCTGGCCATGGACTCCTTTGAAATTCCAGCTCCTGCCTCCCAGGGTATCCCCTAAAAGTTGCAGCATTGAATATGATAGCAGTAGATTCATCAAGAGCTGGGAGACTTTGCTGTCAGGGAGAATGATTAAGAAAAGAAAATTTACAAGTAAAATTAGAAAATCATGTCTTCTCTTTAGACCACTGCAGGGCTTTTTTTAAGAAGAAAATTATTTTCATTTTTCCTTTTGTACCCACACACCTCATTTATCCAAACACCTCTGTTTACACAATAGCAAGATTTTTCCAATAGCTTTTGGCTGATTTCTCTTTCCTCATCTGACACTGTAGTTCCAAGGAAGTTACTTGGAAAAGATATATTTGAGGCTGACACAAGAGTCATGATGACTCAGTATATTGAAAGGTCAGTGTCATTAAAGCAGTTCTGTTTTCACTTAGTTGAGTATTACAGCACCTTCAGGAAGAATATCCTAGCTTAAAAATGATATCTATCCTAAAACAAATGTACTAAAATCTGAATCTAATATGTATATTCCAGTATCCTAATACATGCATCTAATATCCTGAAGGGATGCAGCTAAGGGTGCTAGGAGAGCTGACAGATGTCACTGTGACACCATGTGCTATTATCCTGTAAGTCTTGGTGACTGAGGGAGGCTCTAAGGATTGGAAGAAAGCAAGCATCAACCTGTCTTCAAGACGGTCTGGGCAACCAGAGTCAGTTCAGCCTCCCATGACTGAGGGAATAATCTTGGAAGCCTTTTCCAATGTATTGATGATTGAGAGTGGTCACTATCAATTTGTCCATTTACAAAGGGGAAACAATGCCTGAACAAACTGATTGCCTTCTACAATGAGACAGGGGAGAGCACAAATTGTTTGTCATGACTTTGGCAACACTTTCTGTATTATTTCCTCTACAACCTTCACTGACACACTGATGAAGTATGGCATAGATCAGTGGACAGTGAGGTCAACTAAAACTAGTTGAAGAACAAGACTCAGAGAACTGCAAGAAGTTCAGCTGGGAGGCAGTCACCAGAGGTGTCTTCCAGGGTCTGACAGAGGGTCCAATACCATTAGAAGTCTTCATCAGTGCCTTGCAGAATGGGACAGACTGCATCCTCATCAAGTTTCCAGGTAATACAAGTTGGAAGAAGTGGCAGATACACCAGATGATTGATCATTCAGAGAGATCCTGACAAGCTGCAGAAATGGATCAATGTGAAGATCATGAAGTTCAGCTGTCACGGAATTATCTCTAGATCTACCTGTGTCCGTGACAGGGGGACAGCAGGCCCACAGACCCACCGGCCCAAAAAAAGGAGGAGGAGGTTTTGATGGTTTACGGGCTGCTTTGGCCCAGTTTTGTGACTAACAGGGACCCACTGACCCACGCTCCAGGAAAGGGGAAGGGAGAAGGGGAAGGATAGGGAGATGGGAGAAGGGCCTAAAGACAGAACAGCAGCAACGATCTGAGGAGGAAAGTTAATCTACTAAATATGATATCAGAATGCAAGATAACACAATATAATACAATGTAATTGGAATTGAGGCTAATAAATCAAACAAAATAAGAGAGAGAGAGTGTCTGAAACCAATGGCCTTACTCTAAGGATTGAAGGCAGGATGGTGGGGGAACATGCACTCCCAGGCAGAGAAGAAAGAGAGCGCCTTGTGACTAACAAGGAGTTTTATCTTTCCCTCTGAACACAAAGTCCTCTGGGGTATGTAGTTCTTCTTCTCTTCTGAGAACAAGGTACGTGGAAATCAGTAGTCCACGGAACTGGAGCATTAACTCTTTAAATCCCAGTGCACTACATGATGTTATGATCATAGAATCATAGAATCATAGAATTAGCTAGGTTGGAAAAGACCTACAAGATCACCTAGTCCAACCATCCACCTACCACCAATAACCCCACTAAACCATGTCTCTCAACGCTATATCTAAACATTTCTTGAACACCTCCAGGGACGGTGACTCAACCACCTCCCTGGGCAGCCCATTCCAGCGCTTGACCACTCTATGATGTGGAATACCAAAAACAAAAAATCATAAAACCATGACATCAGCAAAGAGAAATGCTAAATCCTGCATCTTGCTCCTCTTCTGGGCAACGTTCTCTAGGTCACTCTTCTCTGAGCAGGAATTGGACTAGATGATCTCCTGAGGTCACTTTCTAGTTCAAACATTCTGTGATTTTGTGATTTGTATCATTTTTTTTCAGACAACGTCCTGTGCCACAGGCAAATATATCACAGAATGTGGCTATGTGGAGTAACCTTAGAAGCATTTCCACAAACCAATGTTCAGGTTGTCTGTGGGTCCACGGATGGAGTACAAATACTTTTCCAGTGGTTTACAGTGTACAGAAATAAATACACTGTTCTGTAAATTGAAGTTTATACCACCCATTGCATCCCATCTTCCATTTCAATGTCTGAGTGCCTCACGCACACCAGGAGCTGATACTAAGTGCTACCAACAGATGATTAGACAGAAGTGAAGGAGGACATTCATTTTTCTACCCACAAAAGCTAGAATAAAAATTACCCTTCATAAGAAAACTTTCCTACCCATGCTGAATTTTCAGGACTGGTATTTTTCCATGTTGGGCACTGTCTACATGATACCATCCTTCTAAGCCTGCTGCTTCTGGAAGAGTTATTACTGGACCTGCTAGGGGCTAGTCACACCTTGAGTGAGCAGGTAGGAATGAGCTATCAGGCTGCACATCCTGAAAGACTGTTTTTCTGGAAAAGGTGAGGAACCCTTCATCCCTGCAGGAGAACAAATAAATTCATTTTGTCAGCATTTGAGGACATGGACACTTCCTTTCCTATTCATGATATGGAGAGGCTTTGATTTCAGCTGAGGCCTCTGGCTCTGCTGTAAGAAAAAGAAATGATGTCAATTGCAGCAAAAAACCCTTTTTGATATAGGTGAAGTCAAGAAATGTTTGTATCTACTCAAGTACTCTGTTGACTTATAATTTACTGAAGAAACTTACCTGGTTTTAGGTCATCTGGGAGCTTATTCAAGAAGATATCAAAATAGATGGCCATTACAAGTCATGCTTTTAATATATCCTAAATTTCTATCATCATATCTGCAGTGATGTAGATATGAGAAAATATGCTTTCAGGACATCCTTCAAAAGACAGAAGTTAAGTGTACTCTTGGCCTTGTCTAGGACAGTTTATAAAAACCATTATTTTGAGACCAAGGTTTGTCTCCTCCATAATTAGCAGAGATCTTCAGATCTTTGAGATTTTTCAGGGTGCAATGTTTTGAATAGGCAGTGATGGAAAACAGTTTTGGGGTCCTATGTCATTCTGAACAGCAGCCACCTTATGCTTCCTGATTTATTTTAAGCACTGTTGTAAGTGACCATAAAAACTGTTAAAGTCTTTGGCTTCCTATGACTCAAATAATGTTATTACAAAGAAGATATTATATGTTAACTATCTGTTTCTAAGATTTGTCTGCTTTCTCTTTCCATCTGTTCCCTCTACTTCTGTGCCCCAGCCTCACGATTTCCATTTCAGAGGTATTTAGGTAAGAGAAATCCAGAATAAAATTAAAAAAAAGATTTCATGGTGGCACCATGCTGCAAGAAGTTGTCTTAGTCATATTATTCGTGAATGTATGCTGATTTCCACTGATCCTTTGATGAAAACTGGTTGTTGCTATGAGAGCAGTCCAGAGACTAAATGAGATCAGTTTATGATGGGAGCAAAAACTAAAACAAGTGTTTCTGAAAGGTGACGAAGAAAACTGGGCATGGAGCTTCTGTGAAAATCAGTCTTTTTTGACTGTTCTTTTAGTTGTTAGGTGTTTGTTTTTTTAATCTGTGAGTGATAGAGCAGTGAAAATGATGATATCAGAATGAACTTTACAATGCAACAATAAATCAATACAGAGAATGGTAATAATATATAGCTAATTGCTGTGGACTTGCATTACTCATGCAGGATGTATAAGGAGTGTTACTTTCCTTTTAACCATTCAAGGATACTCCATTTCATTTATCCATTGGCTTCATTGTCCCTACTCCCTTGTGGAAGAATGGAGAGAAGCTGCACATGTCCCACAGCATGGCAGAGAATGAAGTGTTAGCTTGTGCATATAAACAAGATGCTAAGACATATGCATGGCTAGACAGGAAATTCTGGGGTGATAAAAGCAAAGCAGAGCTCAGTTTTCACAGGCTCCCAGCTTCCTAAAGGATCAACAAGGTATGATTGCAGATTGTCTGTTCCCCTTCCACCACGCACGGCAGTCTGTACCTCTGAGACTGGGATGAATTGAACTCTGACGTCAGAGCCAAGTTCTGGCAGTGTCCATTGCGTGGGACGGCTGATTGCGTCTTGGATTTTGGCTGCAGTGGAGTTCAACTGACCTCACCAAACCAGGATGATGCCCGGGGAAGGGAGGGGCAGCTGCTGGCTCTGGATGCTGACATGTCTACCTTGATACAGGGGGCAGTTGGGCAGAGCTCATGAGTGCTAAACCCGTGAAGAGATGGGGTCTGGTTTGCCCTGGAGCTGGACAGAGCTTCAAGTTAAGGTTCCAAAATGCTTTCTGCTGGAGTAGAAATGAGAGCTTGAGGAGTTACATGAACCAAAGGGGCGGTAGCGTGCGACTCCATGTGTGCTGCTCCCCTTTACACACATGCAGAGGGAATGACTTTTTGATACCTTCAGATAGGGACCTAAACCCAATTCCCCATGCCCTGAGTCACTCCATTAGCTCATGTTATAATCGGATGTGTTTCTTGCTGAAGGTGGAGAGTAACGGGAAAAGTCCCCATTGCTTCCACAAGAGTGTACAGAAGGTCATCCTCATTCCCGTACAGGAGACTCATGATGGAAATTGGATATGCGTAAATCTGCAAGGATTCCTTTCCTCAGCATGGGGCAGCATCAGCTTTGGCAGCCTGGACAACTGTGACCAAATCAGCTTCCTACTAATGCAACGCATTGCTTCAGCAGTGTTCTGTTAATCTTTCCCAGAGTTTCTCTCTGGGAGTCTATATAGTTCCATGAACAGCTTAAATTGACACTGCTTCCAAAAGACTGCATTCCAGTTGTTTGCATGTTCACACGTTAAGCTTAAACAGGGAGTTGATTCTGCTGAAAAACGAACGTTTCTGTCACTGTTTTGGCTGGGTTTACTGGTGGCCAGAGTGGAGCAACCTGGGGCAAAAGCAAGAAGGCAAGGGCAGGAGGAGGAACTGCTGCTTGTAGGAACAATGTTGGCTCCGTGTTCAGTGAAACACAGCCCAAAGTTTTATTCTGACTGCTGTAGCTGCAATTTTTCTTCTGCTGTGTATCAAGTTACTTGCACAGTGCTTTATTCTTATTTTATATTCAATCTGTAAAAGGAATTTACCTCTTAATGGAGGTGCCTTTCTCTTGAGCCAGCATAAATGAAATTCATTTCCAGGATAGGCCTCTTTTCCTTAAGTGAATTGTGGAGCTCTCTAAGAAATGCCAACTCCCATCCCCTTTGCACAAACTTCTGCCTGTTACTTTCAGAGTAATGGAGCCCTGTTTTCCAGAGAGCACTGAGCAAGAGTTACCATGCAAGATCTGCAAACATTAAGGCGTAGGACATGTCTGTATCTAATATCTGTAAAATACAGCTATTTATTCCAAGTGTAACAATACATCATTATGAATGCTCTGCCTCTGAGGAAAGAGAAAAGAAACCAATAGTAATGAACTCACATCATCTTTGGTTTGGCAAGTGTCACTGTTTAAGATCTGATCAACTTTATTGTTTATCCAGCCCTCCCCTTTCAAACCAGTGAAGCAAAAATAAAAATAAAAAAAATTTTAAAATATATATATATGTATTTTTAAGTAAAGTGAGATCACTCTGTGTTTGTTTCAAAGTACCACTTGGGAACTAATCTCTATACTATCCCTTCTGGATTCAATATGTCTTTGCACTTAGAACACTTGCTGTTGGTCTTGTAATTGACTTTCACATGTGAATATGACTTGACATACTGGTTTGCAGTTTACAGTTTCTGATATGATTTACGGGTAGTACTATCTTATCAGGTCTCTTAAAAAATAAAGATCAACTCACCTCTGATTTAACTATGAGAGTGAAAACAGAATAATAGCATCATTTACTTCTTCTTTCTCTTGTTGGTATTGGGATTTCAAGGCTGCACTTGTGCTGTGACAGTTGTGTGAGGACTCTTGTATGTGGGAAAACAAAAACTAATCCCTCACTTTGACTAAGGAAAGACCTTGGGACATGTGACCAAGGGGTTGTTACCTGGGTATAAAAGGTTGTAAGCACGTACAATAAAGGGTCTTTGTTCTGCACTAGCGACGGAGTCTGTGCCTTAATTGCCACAAATGGTGCCTGAACAGGGACCCTGTATCAGGGTCAGCCTCAGGAAAAAATCAGCTATCAAGCCGACCGGTGGCAAGGAATAAGGGCCGCTGGAAAGAAGCGGGACCCAGAAACTGCTGGAAGGAAGCAGAAATCAGGGCTGCTGGAAGGAAGCAGAACCCAGGGCTGCTGGAAGGAAGCGGGACCCTGGAGAAGCCACTGGAAGGAAGTGGGACCCAGAAACTGCTGAAAGGAAGCAGGAATCAGGGCTGCTGAAAGGAAGCAGGAATCACGGCTGCTGAAAGGAAGCGGAAACCAGGGCCGCTGGAAGGAAGCGGAACCCAGGGCCGCTGGAAGGAAGCAGGACCCGAGATAATCTGCTGGAAGGAAGTGGGACCCCAGAGAAGCTGGTGGAAGGTAGCAGGACACAGAAACTGCTGAAAGGAAGCACGAATCAGGGCTGCTGAAAGGAAGCAGGACTCAGGGCTGCTGAAAGGAAGCAGAACCCAGGGCCGCTGGAAGGAAGTGGGACCCAAAGAAGCCGCTGGAAGGAAGTGGAACCAGGCAGCCACATTCATTTCTGCAGGACAGAGGTGAGCCACAGGGAACAATGGGATCAAAGGTAACAAAGGAACAAGATGCGGTTTGCAAAATAATGGAAGCAATTTAGGAGAAACACCACGCTAAAGTGGAAGGCTTTGATTTAAGGCGACTTTTGGTGTGGGTCTTTCATGATGTAGTGGGAGTAGATTGGGCTACAATTTATGACACAGAGACCTGAGACAAAGCAGGAGCGAGGCTGTGGAATGCAGCTACGTGCTCTGACCCTGCGGCTAAAGACCTCTGGGGGCCCTGGAGGTCGGTTTTTGAGTCGTTAAAGAAATATGTGGAATCCACTGCGCCAATAGAGCCCACCACTCCTCCTGTAGAGGGGTCCTCTGGAAATGGCTGTGGTAAATCTGCTGGGCTGTATTACAAGGACAGTGACCCTTTAGACCGCGGACCAGTGAGTCTGAAGAAGGAACCAGGGTTGAATGCTGCTGGCAAAATGATTTCAAGTAAATACAGTCTCCCTGCTTTCTCCAAAGGAAGAGAGGTATTGCATGGCACCACAGACAATATGGTAATATAAGCCACGACATTCATCTTGACAGATACTTTCATTGATTTACTCAAGTACTGCTTATGTTCAGTCTCCCATTTCTTGACAATATCATTCATTCAGTAGTAACATGCAAGTCCTATATCAGCATCTCCTGGCTTTCTGACAACCTACTTATGGTTGCAAGCCACTTGCAGACTTCCATATCCGACTTTGATATCGCTCTTCATAGTGCCACAGCTGGAAACGGGGTCAGGCTGGATGAGTAGGGATGCTCCAGAGTGACTCCAGGACTGCAGCCCAGGACAAGGGACAGCTTCTCTCCTGTCTCTGGTGTGGGGACCATTACCAGCAGGTCAAAGAAAGCTATCCTCAGGAGTTTTCCTGACTCATTTTAGATACAGACTTGAAGGGAATCATGGCCTGTCCATGCCACTTTGCCTTTGGTAACTGTATAAGGGTTGAAGCTTTGATGTGTGAAGACTTGGGTAGGAAAGGACCATGACACTCAGCCAGCCCCAAGCACCTGCCAGGGGAGCACTGCCACCCAGCAGGTCAGGTTAGAACAGGGCCCCATACAACCTGGCCAGGAGCACCTCCAGGGATGGGGCACCCACAGCTTCTCTGGGCAGCTGTGCCAGGGCCTGCCGTCTGTGTGAAGAATTTCATTTCACAGTTCACCTAACCTACTCTTTTTTCAGGTCAAAACCATTCCCCCTTGTCCTATCACCATCAGACTGTGGAAAGTCGGTCAGCACACGCACTAGAAATGCCATCTGTGCTGATGACCCACAGACCTTTACTAGACTCTCTCTGCTGGGACATCTCAGCACAGGCGCAGTGCAAAAGGCCTGAGGGAGTCATGCAGTACTTTGGGCCGAACAAGTAAGGGCTGTCAGCAGCAGCGAAGCTGCCGTTCCTCCCTGTTCCTCCTCGGGAGGAACCCACAGCGACAACTCCCAGCATGCTGCCAGAGCCAGAGCCCAGGCCTGGTGCTCCTTCCTGGTCCTCTGCCCTCCTCACAGCACTTCTCACCGTGCCTGTCCCTTCTGTGCTCCTGCCCAGGTCCTTCTGCTGGGAGCACCACCCTTGGCAGGCAGCGGAGGCAGCTCCATCTCAGGACACCATCTGCGTCATCTGCCTGGAGCCCGTGGGGGACAGCACGTCCTACCACACCATGGTGTGCCCAGTGTGCAAACAGGCCTCGTTCCACCGGGGCTGCATCAGGGTAGGAGCCCTCCCCTCGTCCTGTGGGCCTGGGCGGTGCTCAGCAGCACCCGGCCTCCGGTCACACTCATGCTGCTTGTGTTTCTCCTGCAGAAACAGGCCATGCATGCTGCCATCCTGTGCTACTTCTGCCCCGTCTGCAGTGAAAAGGCGTGATTCTGCTCAGAAATGACCATCATGGGAATCCAAACCCCAGTCAGGTTGGTGTCCTTCTGCCCAGCTCTGCAGACACTCAGGCACAGGTGCTGTGCCTGCCCAGGCCTGGGTCTTTGCTGTCCTGTGAGCACTGGTCTCAGCTTCATGGAGAAGCTGGGAATGAGCTCAAGGTGGATGAGCAGGGATGCCCTGGATCTGCCTCGCGCCTAGGGCGCCGGGGGCTCGTCACTTTCCCTCCTTTCTCTGGCAGACAACCAGCTTGGTGGGATGACAAAACATAGCCATCTCTGCGAGAGAGGCACAGGCGCTGCGATGCCAGCGAGTGCCTTTACCAAGAAGGCAGGGAAGAGACAGAGGAAGAGGGGTGAGTGACCTCTGCAGTCTTCTGGGGCTCTCTGTGGGATCTCAGCCTCACCACAGGCTGGGGGAGCAAGGATTGAGCACCAGAGCTGTGCTGGCTACTCCCTGCCTCGGCTTGCTTCGTCCTCACAGCCACAACCCGTTTGCTTCCCCTGGCAGCTGCTCCTCTGCAGCTAGTGTGCCGCAGAAGGCACCCACCGGCACTGATCTTCCTTGGCCTCCAGCACAAGCACCTGGGAGTGCGACACCTGCACTGGCTTGTGCACCGGTAAGAGGCAAAGAGCCGCATGCTGCTGGACTGGGGCCAGGCAAGGCCTGGCAGCGGGTGCTCAGAGCAGCCTTGCCACAGACTCTCTGTCCCATGAGGGATGGCAGCCTGTCCTGCCCTGGGGCTGCAGGTTCATCCTGCTGACCTTCCTGTCTCTCCTTACAGCCTCCCACACTGACTCTGAGCTTGCCGGCCCCAGCACTTTCAGTCAGGAGGCACCAGGGCCATCCCACAGCATTTCAGGACCTGAAAACATCAGCTCTGGCCCCACCAGCCAGGCAGCATCGGGCCCGTCATGCAGCTTCCAGCTGCCTGAGCTCGATGTCCAGCCCAGAGAGCCTGCAGCAGAACAGAGGACCACCCGCCCAGGTCTGTGTGGGAGGAGTTGGGCACCAGCTGCAGGCGCTGAGACCTGCTCCCAGAGCCCCACCAGATGGAGGACATCACTGTTCTCCAGAGGCTCCCAAGCAGCTGCTCCCAGAAAGCGTCCCACGCAGCAGGGGACAGGCCACACAAGAAGCCGCTCCTCATTGCAAGGTCGGGCCTCAGGCTCCCAGAGCTGGCCCCAAAGACGTTGTGGTGGCAGCCGTGGGTGGGTGGCACCCCAAGGTGCTCAGAGCAGCAACTGCACCTTGGCCAGACCAGCGCCATCAAGGTTCTCCAGGGCTTCCCCACTGCCTGCATGCAGGAGACGATCCGGGCAGTGAGGGTGGGCTCACACTTGAAGCCAATCCCTAGTGGGGTGTCGCGCTTCATATTCCCGCAGCCAGCCCCAAGGACGCCATGGGAGGCGGTCTAGGCAGCGGGGACCAGCCCGGGCACAAAGCCACTCCCGAGTCCAGCATCTGAGTAGACGTCCCCGCAGCCAGTCCCAAAGACGGCGCAGGAGCAGCCATGCCCCATCCTCGCGTGATGGTTGTGGTCCCAAGCAGGCAAGAAAATAAACCTTGAAGATACTCCACATGTGTTGGCTTCATTCTTCTCCTTTTGTCCTGCAGTGGGCAGTGTTAGGAGCTGAGACCACGGGATTGTCTTCTCCCCAGCACCTTCCCAGATGTTCCTCAGTCTCGGCTGAGCTGGGTTCTGGCCCCAGGCCCAGCAGGGCACCGCCTCCTATGGAAGCCACCATGGGCCTAGCTGGTCGCCCAGTTTTGGGCTTGTTTCTGGGCTTCGGTCACATAGGCAGCTTTGGGGCTGCTGCCACCTGTGGGGTGGGTCAGGGCTTGGGGTCCCCTCCTGCATTTGGGCAGTGTTGGCTGATTGGAGGGGCGGGTGGCTCTGGTTTGCAGATGCTGCCAGCCTGGAGGTACCTCAGTGCATTGAGTGTGCACGGTTAGCACAGGGCTGTTTCTGGGCTGAGCTGCAGCCTCAGATGCCCCGCTGCTTCCTCCTGCTACCTTCAGCTACAAGTGCTGAGGGAGCTGGCAGAAGTGATTGCTGGAGATGGAGAAGTGATGGAGAATGGGAGAGGTGGCTGAGGACAGAAGGAAAGCCAACATCTCTCCAGTCTTGAAAAAAGGTGGGCAGGGGGGGCCAGATAACTGCTGGTCAGTCAGCCTCACTTCCAGAGAGGCACCCACAACTTCTCTGGGCAACATCTTCTAGTGTCTCACCACCACTGTAGTAAAGAATTTCTTCCTTATATGTAGCCTAAATCTACCATCTTCCAGTTTATAGCCAGTACCCATAGTCCTATCGCTGCATGCTCTTGTAATAAGTCCCTCCCCAGCTTGCTTTTAGGCCCCCTTCAGGCTCTGGAAGGCCACTATAAGTTCCCCCCCGAGCCTTCTCTCTTCAGGCTGAAAAAACTCCAGCTTTCTCAGCCTGTCTTCAATATTCCATCGCTTGGATCATTTTTGTGGCTCTCCTCTGGATGTGCTCCAACAGATACACATCTCCCCTGCATCGAGGACTCCATATCAGGACGTAGTACTTCAAGTGAGGTCTCACTAGTGCAGAGCTGGGGAGAAGAATCACCTCCATGAACCTGCTGGCCCTGCTACTCTTGATGTAAACCAAGATATGGTTGGCCTTCTGGGTTGCAAGCACACATTGCCAGCTCTCATTGAGTCTCTTCCCCCCCCCCCCCCCCAAAATGCTTCGTAGGACTGCTCACAACTCATTCTCCACCCAGCCTGTATATGCACTTGGCAATGTCCTGACCCAGGTGCAAGACCTTGCACTTGACTGTGGGAAAACAAAGACTAATCCCCCACTTTGACTAACGAAAGATCTTGGGACAGGTGACCAAGGGGTTGTTATGCGGGTATGAAAAGCTGTAAGCACGTACAATAAAGGGTCTTTGTTCTGCACTAGCAACGGAGTCTGTGCCTCAATTGCCACAAAATCGTGGGAGGTGGGAAATGGCTTTGCCTTCTCTCAGGAAGCTAATTTGGACACTACTGTCCAGAGTACTAAAGAAAATGCTTTGGAAAGTATCAAAATGCACAACAGCCTTCCCTTGCTTCTTACGTAGGTGTGACAACGTCCCTTCCTCCTGCGCCCCATTCAGTACAAACAGAGCCTGGCTATAACATGGGCTTATGGATACAGAGACAAGTTATAAAGTGCAGGACTCAGTTGCCACGATAGATATCTAGTGCAAATTCAGCTGCTTGAGGGGTCAGAGATAAACCCAAACAGCTAGCAGATATGACACCAGGCCTATGGGAAGCCCAAGGCTCTCCTGGATAGACAGCTGAGGGACTAGTAGGGTATTTTAGATGCAGTCACATGGTAGATAGCAGACCCAAGCCTTTTGTCTCTGAATTTTACCTGTGTAGTCACATCCAGTGTGCAGCCTTCCAGCCTACTGGCACCATAGGCAACAGATTTCCCATCTTTTCTTCTTATTGGAACATGGAATGGCTATATTGTACTGGAAAATATGGATTTGGAACAGCAGATATTTTCCTAAAGCCCAGATTTTTCACCTGGGATGATGCCTTCTCATTTTTTTGCAGCTAGACAGGATGCCTGTTAATTAATTCTATTTCCACTGGGTGCAAATGAAACTCTTCAGTCCTAGATGGATAAAGCAGTGTTGAGAACCACTACTAATAAAAATCCCTTGTAGAAACCCATACCAGGGATTTTTTAGATATTTAGATACTATTTTAGATATTTAGATACTTTACATATTCACATTGCTGCTTTCTTATGGAAGCACTACTCACCCTCATAAGTGGGAAACGCAGTTTCCTGATGTTATACTTCTCAGTTTCAGCTTTTTGTTTTCCTAAGTACAAGAACAGTCAAGCAGTCTTTGTGTCACAGCAGACAGAAAGCACAAACTGGTTGCTCGTTGTTTACAAATAATCATACATCACCTGACATAAAACTTCTCAGGGACTTTGGTCTCATAATGCAAATCTTTTCCTGGAACACTGATGTGAGCATAATGGAGTGTGAAGACCTTATAAATAAATGATGCTAAGCAGCGGTTAGCAAATGCCTCACCCTTGTTTATCTCTGCAGAGAACATATCTTCTCTGTGTAGAAGAGTGTTGCAATCATCTTTAAACCTGTTGGTTGTGTTCTCAATATTCCAAACAACTGCCAGAGTGGGACTGAAGCTCAGCAATGCTGGTTTGTGAGAGTATGGGGCTGCATGCTTCCTCTGCAGCCTCCCTCAGACACAACTCAGCTCAGTCCTGAAGCATGGCAAGGACAGGCTCAGTGAGGAAAACAGGAACCCATGGCCTGGCTACTGATGGAAAGCTATGGGAGCAATTGTATCTTGTTCAGTAAGGTAATGAGATGAGAAATTATATAGACAGTCTGGCCCTATTGTGTGAACAACTGTGTGAACAATCCTGTATTTTCTCCATACATTTTTAGCACTGGTCTACTGTCTCTTGGCCTCTGGTTTGAAATCCTCAGCTGTACCCAGATGGGTTGGCAGCTCGCTCCTGTTCAGGATTTATGAAATTAATTTTGCTCATACTCTTTGCAATGGTTAGACACCCTCTGCTCCATCCTTTACTTCCGGGGAATTATGCCTGAAGTGAGATTGCATCCCTGCAGAAGGAAGGCCAGTTTGGGGGAATGAGGACGTGCAGGATCTTGTCCAGTAATTACACCTACCAGATGAAAAATCTTGCTGTAAAGTAAGCCTCTTTTGCAAGAGATAGATGTTATTATTATTAATAATAATTAAGACAGTGCAGTTACAGTTTAATGACATAATTGTGCCCTTTGATGGAACCCTTTATCCAGGATCTCAGAGGGTTAGGGGTAATGAAGTTGGTGTTGCTGAACTCCAGGGACAGATGTAGAAACTAGGGCACGTGACATTTCTTAGTCCACCTTTTCAGACATTAGGGAACCTGTAGTAGACAGCCCATAACTTTTCTGCCTCTGCATACTCTGTCTTTAGCCACAGGCTGGAGATCAACAGCTGTAAGTCCGAGAAAAGGTTTTGTGTTGTGCTCCTCATGGTGTCTGGGCTTTGAGATGCATGGAAATGTTGGATCCTGCTTCTTTCTTATCAAGAAGGTTGTAAAGAATTCCTGTGCCATAGACGTGCCTTGAGTGATGCAGATAGAGGCAAAGACAGACAAGAAAATAAAATGTTAACCAGAGTCCTATCTACAGGAAATTCTTGTTATTTATTGCATTGTCACAGTTACTCATTAAAGTTGCTCCCTGAAGTGCTTGCGAAGCAAAGAAGGCACTCCTTCTCTCTGGGTAACCCTGCATCTTCAACTTATCCCTGGTGCGTGTTGAATGTCTGCTTGATCACAAATTGGTTTAATTCTGGATGATAACTTCCATGTGTAATAAAGAGCCATAGGTCAATGTGGTCATTCTCTGCATGTAAAGATTGGGAAGGGAGTTAGCAAACAGTCCAAAGGTATATTGAGTCAGATTTTGTTCCTGTACAGCAAAAGAGGTCTGCTTTAGGTCAAGGCTAGGGTCACAGACAGGCCAGCAGAAATCAAGTTCCCAGTGCAAAAGCCCTTTATTTACAGCACTGCCATCTCAGTTCCCCTTCCTTTATGCCCCATGGAGATAGGACCACCCTCTGCTCCTCACAGGCACAGAATGAAAACCAACAGAAGCCAGAGGAGATGTCTGCTTGCTGAAGGTATTCATCTTTTCCAGTTTGTTTCCACCTCTCTCCCCGCTCTTCACGTGTTGCCTCTGCACAAGAGTAATTAGTATGAATTTCATTCTCTTGCAGAGGCTATTTTTCTTCATGAAATGACTTCATGAAGAGCTATCATGGTGCCAAAATAAACAATATCTTCTGATGATCAGTATTGCTGCAGAGATCTAGATTAAACTGGCCATTCTTGTTACTGTTTTTCTCTCTTTGTACTTTCCCAGCCCCTTTCTAAGGCCAGCGAACCAGTTTCCTTCCTGAAAGTTCTTGGGCCACTGTGACTCATGGGTGAATTCAGTGCCTGAGATGCATTCTCCGGGGCTGATGGCTGGGCTGTCTGAGGAGGCAGAGGGCACTCAGCTTTCTCAGACGCTGATGTTCTGTGGTCAGTTGCTATAGAATCTGCAAAATATTAACCTGATGATGACTTTCTGACTTGCTGGGGCTGAAACTCATGCCTCTAGCATCTCTGTCATGGTATTTCTCACAGCATCAAATAAAGAGATCGCTTCAATATTTTGCCAGGATGTTACTTATACTCTTTGTCCAGCTGGTGTTTTTCTTCAGTGTCAAATGCAGCTTATAGGAGGAGTAAACAAGAGAGAAATACTTCAGGGAATGGACATGGGCTTTTACGTCTTTTAAGAATAAGATGGTGTAACATTACTAGAAAGTAATGGGAAAAATCCATCAATGATACCTGGCAATTCTCAGGCATTCCCTATGAGTGAATCTGGATCTGAATGAGATATAGCCAGTGTGAACAAGCTTGTTGAAAAGCTGTATTTCTGTTTCTCTCCAAACTGCTGAGCCAGCAGAAGCACTAAGAGGGAGGAGATAGTGATAGGGAGGGGTGTTAGATGTCGACAAGCTCTGCCAAATCCTGGATAGACTGCCTGCATTGAGGCTGAAAAAAAGATCCTCCCACCTCATATTCCACATCTGACCAGAGTCTATAGCTATGCACAGGGAACAGTATCCAAGTAAATACCCTGAATACCCTTGCCCTGTTATGCAGTGGCTGTTTGCAGCTCAAGATGCTGGTTCCTATGTCTCAACAGCTTCTTAGTTTTTTAGGAACCTATACAAATGACCACTAGTACTCTGTGGTGGAAGAGAATTGGGAAAGGAATTTGTAATGGTTTGGGTAGAGGAAGGATTATTACATGCTAAAGCTTGCTGCTCCTTAGTACATAAAGGATCTGGGAAGGGAGAAAATATTAGCTCTAGAGGAGCTGTTCCTGACAGGTAGAGGGTGGCAGCACTACTGAAGGGTGGCAGCCTGGCAAGGCTTGTTCTTCAGAGTTAGAAGGAGTGTAAAGAGATAAAGTTGTAAACCATGACAGAGCATCAAGCTGACATCACAAATGCCTCTCCCATCATTCCCCACCATAAAAAGTAGGGTGGAGAAAGAAAGCAGCAATGGTCTGAGACATACCAGAAATCAGAGGACAGTTGGTCCATGTCTGGGAGAATACGAAGAGGTTTATTATCAGGCTTGTCTGAACTTCACAGCAACTGAATGGAGCAGTCTGCAGGAGGAACTTCAGCAAGAACAGTACTTTACTACTTCTTCGAGTTCAGAAATTGCTTGTAGCATCCTACATTTATTTATTTTGTTTATAATATATATATATATTTTATGCATTCACCATTTTTCTGTGAAACTATTTGATATCTTCTCTTTGAATATTGACCAGAAATCCTAAACAGCTAGTTATCAAGTTTTATGTGCAGTAGCCCAAGGGCTTAACACTGGAGTCTTCCACAGTTTTTCACTGGACATGAATTTTGAGCCTCTGGCAAAGGGTTACTAAAGTCAGAAAGAAACAAGAGTATTGTGTGTTATAACCCCAGAACTATCTTGCTGCCTATCACAGTCACACTTTAACCATCTTTAAAGCACAATGTGGAGTGTTCAATTGCATTGTGTTCCCAACAGCCTTGACAAAAACCCTCCAACATCATCAGTAGTCCATGTTTAGAGCGTCAGCTTTGTCCTCAGAGAATGATTTTCAGAAGGCAACAAACAAGAAAATAAAACCAGGCAGTAATTTGGTGTGATCTCACATTTGCTTCAACAAGTTTCTGCTCTGAAACTGCCTCCAGGGCCCATGCTGTTCCAGTTATTGCCATCATGCAGCACTTGCACAGCTTTAGTTTCACAACAGTCAGCAGGTGCAGTGACGTAGGGTGCCATACACTGTCAGCAGATCACATTTAAATTAAGAGCTAGTCCTGGAGTTTTAAAAAAACAACACACACAAAAACAAGAAACGAAAAAAGAACTACTGACACTGAGAAGGAATTTCTACAGCTCCTTTTGCTCCCTTTGGGGCAAATTGTGCTTACCGCACTTATGGCACAGCACTGTTATATTCCTGCTTACCATGCTACTTAAGCAAGCACTTCATGAAGCAGCTTTCTTCATTTCCCTGGCAGTTCTTTTCCATGCCATTAAAGGGACCTCACGATGCTTGTAAGGTCCTTCTAATTTAATAAGACCTCAGCATTGCAGGTGATACCCTTTTATTGGTGAAACCACATCTTTTGGTGAAAGGATGACACAAGAATCTTGGCCTCGTGAATACCATCTATGAAAATAAAGCAGTGAAAAAATATGCACCCTACAAGGTGACCAAAGTGACTAGGACTAAGCTCTTCACATCTCAGATTGAGATCTCAGGAGAAGGTTGAATACAGGAATGCTTCTGAAAATAAATAAATAAGCAAACAAATAAAAACAAACAAATAAGAAATAAAAATCAGTTTCATTTTTTGCACATAAAGGACTTTATAGACTTGAGGTGAGCCTTTGGACAGCCATGGCTGTTGTTTCCAGCTTTGGAACAGTTTTTGCCTCTTGTGCTTTCCATACACTTGTTCCTTAAAACCTCTCAAAGCTAGGAAGAAATTTTTTTGTTTTTGTTTTGGGGGGGTGTGTGTGGAGTGTGGAGTGGTGTGTGTAAAGAGTGTTTGCTGAAAAGGGGTCCTTGGAGCCCTGCAAGGGGTGATAGGAGCAGCTGGTAGGGCAAGCCAGGCCAATGGCTGCTGTCCTTCTGCAGCAGGTGGCAGTTCTCACGTCTGTGCTGTGCTGGAGGATCACACAGCATGAGGCTGTTGAGGCTTCCAACAGAAACAAAGCTGGGACAAATAAATAGATAAAAGGAAGCTTGTGTAGATATAAGGGATGCAGAGTTTGTTTCTAAGAGGGGGCCTTCAAAAACTTGCTGGTTTAATACAGGTAACTGTGTAAAAATGTCAGCATAAAAGAATTCTTCCTGGTCTCCACATGCTTGGAACTGCTTTCTTGAGAACAGACCACCACCAGAACAGCTGGAACTCTCTTTCAGACCAGTGTCAGACACAGGCCCACAGTTCTGAATTGTGTGTCAGTGCCCAGTGATGAGTGAAGGACCCTGGCACCAGCTGCTTGCTTACAGACCAACTTTCAGTGATTTACTGTACATAGTGAGTGGAAAGCTGTACCTCATACAGTATATAGCCTGTTTTACATGGGTAACATCCTTTTTTGCGATCACCGGTTCGTAATGAGATGCAAAAAAACATTTTTGATCTGTTTCTGTGTGACATCAGTGCAAACATTCACTGATAGCTCTAAAAAAGAAAGGTGTGGATTCCTCTCTTTCTCTCTCCCCGCACTTTGAAACACTTTCATTTTCTTCTCTTTGCTTGACTGTTTTGCACTCGCTTTCCTCTACTCGTCTCCAGAAGCAGATCACAGTTCCCCCAGTGGATTCAGCGGTAGTGAGAGCATGCAGGACTGCCCTCACTCTCAGGGGACACCCTCCTGCTGTAGTGTTGGTGAGTGAGCCCACCATGCTATATGCATGCAGTAGAAAAGTCAGGGTTTGCTTTTCTACTTGCCCTACAGGTGTGGACCTTTGCATCGAGACAAGAAACAGTGTTCAGGATACTACCACAGGACTGCAACCCTGTGCAGGATGCTTCAGCAATAGCCATTAGCAACATCATCACTAAGCTGTCAACTTTTTCTTCCCCCAGAAGTTGTTTCCCATCTTTCCTCTTGCAGTTTTGACTTTTTCTTTCAGTATAAATAATCCTACTGCATTGAGGACGAGACCACATTTTCATGCCAGTATTCTGTGTAATAAAGGGAATCAGGGCCCCATCCAACCTGGCCTTGAGCACCTCCAGGGATGGGGCACCCACAGCTTCTCTGGGCAGCTGTGCCAGGTCCTCACCACCCTCTGAATACAGAATTTCCTCTTAACATATAACCAAAATCTCCCTTTAGTTTAAAGCCATTCCTTGTCCTGTCACAATCAGGCCGTGTAAGAAATCCATCTTCCACCTGTTTATAAGCTCTCCTGAGGTACTCAAAGGCCTCAGTGAGGTCTCCCCAGAGTCTTCTCTTCTCCAGGCTGAACAAGCCCAGCTCCCTCAGCCTGTCTTCATAGGAGAGATGCTCCAGCCCTCTGATCACCCTTGTGGCCTCTTCTGGACCCACTCCAGCAGCTCCATCTTATGCTGGGTGCCCCTGTCCTGGACACAGTAGTCCAGATGGGACCTCATGAGGGAATGATAGCTACTGAGGATGCATGTGTCAAATGAAGCTAGTGAAGACATCTGCTCCAAGCAAAGCTCTCAGAACCTCCCAGGCAGGAGCAATGATCCTGCAGATTCTTGTATCCCAAGGTGAAGAAGGGCTTTTCTCTGGGACGCTTTCCAGTCAGTTAACTCTCATTTCTGTTACTACTCAGGATACCATGAGAATGAAAGAAGCCAAATATGAGTATATGGTAAGAAATTGAAGTAGGTCTTGGTGCTGCCTACAGGAAAGGGAGAGAAAAAATTCTGGTTTTGTGTATGCTGATTTGCTTCTGTTTCAAGCCCTGTTCAGGAAAGAATTTATGCATATGTATATTTCTGTTCCTGCTCTGTGATGTAAACTGGAGATAAGCTATGTGTAATGGAGTGATAGGTGCTACACAAAAAGAAATCAACCCTGAAACAGGCAAATTTAGCTTGCCTGGTTTTTTATTGATGGTGGGTTTTGTTGTTGTTTGATTTCCTTTGGTTTGGTTTGATTTTGCACCCATGAAACTTATGAGATCATAACTTTCTAGTTCATAATGACATCAAGGAAATAGGTGGCCACTGGTTTCAAATCGCTGTGAGTATGTATCACAGCATAAGGACAAATTTCATGCTGCCTGAGTGTCAGGGTACAAATTCTTGTTCTGTTTGCAGACTGATTTCCTATATGACCAGAAGACTGGATGAGGTTTGATTCGCTGTGAATTAGAACAACAAGCTTTTCTATCCCTCATTTCCAATCTGTATAAATTGTGTAACCACACTTGGATCTTTGGTCAATTGCAAATGCATGATCATGAGTAAATGTTTGTATGTGGTATGTTTTATTAATAAAGCAAAGTCTGTCAGTTTTTTTCACAAGAGGTGAGACCTTCAGGGTCAGATGTATCAAATACGAAACCTTGAACTCTCCCAAATGAGTTCAGATACAATTTTTTTCTGTACCTAGCTAATTGAAGGTTCTGGCTAGACAGGCTCCATTTATTACAAAGAGTGCAATTAACGTGTTGTAACGTTCCCAGATGTGTGCTCATGATCCAACATTTATAAAACTGGGATAATGTGCTCAGCAGTGAAGTTTCAGTACTGTTAAAAGGTTACAAAGAAGTTGCAGAAATGAAGGTGATAAAATGACACATACTCTTATGCACTCTGATGTTTACTCTTGTCCCTTTGAATTAATTATGACTCAACCCTTAATGGACTACACACATTTTGGCTGCAGTTCTTTCAGTGTGCTCACATGTAAGTTTGTGGAAAGCCATTCACTTCAGCATGTATCACCACAGGAGAAGGTCTAGTACCTTGTGGGTCAACCTAACTGAAGCCAAAGGTGGCAGCTTGATTCTTTGGTCTCTATGGGGTTGTACAAGTTGGTAGATAATGAATGTTAGCTAATTCCAAACTAACAGCCCTGACGTGTACTCCTACAGATGATTGGGCAATTCCTTAACTGTAATAACCCAGAACAGTGATGCTGAATTCAGTGGAAATGCTGACACTTTTTATTTCATCTAAATTCTGAAAGAAGTGAGTCTCTTTTATCTGTGTTTTTCAATTCAGTGCCTAATTTTTAAGCTCCATCTCTTTATTTTTAAGTAAAAGATAGAATTATTCTTGATATACTTCTGCTTACATATCATGACCATTTTTTTAATAATGGTTTTAACTCCAGTTGTGTTTTACTTTGATTAAATGAGTCCTACTATATAGCCACCGCACATTCACACAGGGTCTGAGTTTTTTTGAAAAGGTGGAAGTCATAGAATCATAAAATTATTTGAGGTGGAAGGGACCTGTAAAGGCCATCTAGTCTTACAGCTTGATGTGGTGCTCAAAGGCCCATCCAGCCTGACCTTGAACATCTCTAGAGATGGGGCATCCACCACTTCACTGGGCAACCTATTCCAGTGCTGCACTGTACTTATTGTGAAAAACTTCTCCCTTATATCCAATGTAAATCTACCCTCTTTTAGTTTGAAACCATTTTCCCTTGTCCTGTTACAATAGACCCTGCTAAAGAGTCTGTCCCCTTCTTTCTAGTAGCCCCCTTCAGATACTAAAGGCCACTGTCAGGTCTTCTTGGAGCCTTCTCTTCTCCAGGCTGAACAGCTCCAGCTCTCTCAGCTGTCCTTGTAGGATAGGCCTATCCCCCCTTGGATCGTTTTTGTGGCCCTCCTCTGGATGTGCTCCAACAGGTCTACATCTCTCCTGGACTGAGGACTCCACATCTGGATGCAGTACTCCAGGTGAGGTCTCACCAACACAGAGCAGAGGGGCAGGATCACCTCCCTCACCCTGCTGGCCACACTTCTTTGGCTGCAGCTCAGGATACAGTTGGCTTTCTGGTCTGCAAGGGGACATTGCTGGCTCATGTTCAGCTGCCATCCACCAGTACTTCCAAGTCCTTTTTGGCTGTGCTGTGCTCTATCCTTTCATCTCCCAGCTTGTACTGATAGTGGGGGTTGCTGTGACCCAGGTGTAAGACCTTGCACTTGGATTTGTTGAACCACGTGAGGTTCTTCTAGGCTGACTGCTTGATTCTGTGTGGGTCTCTCTGGATGGCATCCTGTCCTTCAGGCATGTCCACAGCACCACACAGCTCGGTGTCATCCACAAACTTGCTGAGGATGCACTCAATCCCATTGTTGATGTCACTGATTAAGATGTTAAACAGCACTGGCCCCAGTACTTGACCCCTGAGGGACACCACTTGTCACAGATCTCCCTCTGGACTTTGAGCCGTTGACCACCACTGTCTGAGTACAATCTCACAACCAGTTCCTCATCTGTTTAACTGTCCACTCATTAAATCCATATTTTTCCAATTAAGAGAGAAGGATGTTATAAGAGACTGTCAAAGGCCTTACTGAAGCCCAGATAGATGGCATCAGTGGCTCTCCCCTTGTTCACTGATGCAGTTGTGCCATAATACAAGGCGACTAGGTGGTATGGGTGGGACTTGCCCTTGGTGCTATACTAGTTGTCTTGTATCACCTCCCTCTCTTCCATGTACCTTCACACAGATTCCAGGAGGATCTGATCCCTGATATTTCCCAACAAAGAAATTTGGCTGACAGGTCAGTATTTTCCTTGGTTGTCCTTTAAAATCTTCTCAAAAATGGCAGTGACATCACTTCTTTTCTCAGCCACCAGTGACTTCACCTGACAGCCATGACTTTTCAAATACTATCAGGAGTGGCTTGGCAACTGTAACAGCCACTTCCCTCAGGACTCCGGGATGCATCTCTTCAGGACCCATAGACTTACGGATGCTCACTTTCTTATGTGGTCACAAAACTGAACTTCACTTACAGTGGGAGGGGCATTGATCCTCCAGTCCCCACCTTCCAACTCATCCAGTCAAAGAGTATGTCATCTCCCACTACCTCACTGTGGCCAGAATCAGTCTTACAGCTCTATCAAATAATTCTTAAAATTCTATAATGAAGGTAATTACATGACTCCCTTATGTTTTTACAGTGATTGCTTTTCCCAGCTTAATCCTTGAATGTGCAATATGGGATTTCAGAAGAGTCCCCCCATTTATGAAGTTGTCATGCTTATTTGTCTAGTATTAAATAGCAGCTGTAAACAAAATGCAATTAAAATATTAAGGAACAAAAACTGTTTACAGGCACCTGAGGTTTTACTTACCAATCAACAAAATGTCACAGTTTTTCAGTGTGTAGGAGTATTATTTTGAGTCCAAAATTCCATATAAGAAAAGGAAAAGTACTTCTGTCACGGAGTTATCTCTAGATCTATCTGTGTCTGTGACAGGGGAACAGCAGGCCCACAGACGTACCAGCCCGGAAAAGAGGCCAGGGGGTGAGGGAGGGTGTCAGCAGTTCACATGACAACTTCCTACTGCAGAAAAGGATGAAAGTCAAGCTCACAGACCTCTGAAGAGCCATGTGTCTTGTTAAGCTCTGTTCTCCAGAGGTGGTTCTCAAATTCAGTGTTTTTCATCCTACCATAATCACTGGCCTTTGTGTTTCACTTTTCACAGCAACGTCTGCAAAGTGTTTGAGTACATGAACCATTTCACACATTGCTAAGATGCTTCTGGGATTAATAGTTTTGGGATCTTCACCCATGTTTGTTACCTGTCTGGAGCTTTTTCTGCATATCATCTTTAAACTTTTTGCAGAGTAGACAGCACAATGCTGTTCCGTGTTTCTCTCAGTAGAATTTCTGAAAGTATATTGTTCTATTTAAGTTATGGGTAGATTTTCAGCAGTCATAAACTGCTTTTCATACAGATTATTGATACAATTGCCATATTGCAGTTTATGCCAGCAGCAGATCTGTGCTTCAGTCTATGAAACCACATCAGTATACAATTTTCCTTAGTCATCTGATCCAGGAGATGTAAGTGGAAACATCTCTTTACAATGAAAGGATATTTGAGAGTCTACTCTCATCAGCAAAATACTTAGTTGAATCTTAGTGTTCGTGATCAGTGTAATAGCATCTGCTCAAGTGCTGTGCTGATTCAGTTTCCCTTGCAGCCCATCTTCTTCTTTGAAATGCAAACACTATCAGAGATTAAACTGCACTAATGCAGATAGTCTTGGAAGATTTATTCAGATTTAAATCATGCAAACATTTCTGCATCATTTACTCTGATCTGGAGTTAATTTGGCTCATCTTGTTGCCAAGCAATGTCAATTTTCAGGATTCCACTGCATCATTCAGTTCCATTGGCCACAGCCACTAAGGCATGGAGCTATTTATGTGTGGTGAGGATGGTTTATCAAAGGAACAGGCTTCCACAAAACCACCCTGCAGAACCCTAACACGTGGACAATTAGATGAATCAAGTGGAGATCTGACCATACCTTTTTCTACCAGATCCCCACACGTGTTCCAGTTAATTGGACTCTCTGATGAACAGAGATTAAATGTAAATTCCATGGCCAGTGTGTATTACTTCCAGTAAATTCATTCTTTGAAGAAAAATGGTTCAGACAAAGGTCTGCATGACCCAGAAAGGAATTTGATTTACATTTTCCAAAATTTCCTGATCTGTCTTTGTCTCTTTTTCTTCCCTGAAGTTTTGACATCCTACAAACAAGTTCTTTTTGCCCTTCATTTTGTTCATCACCTAATTACTCAGCAAAGTCTGTGTGAAAGCCAATCATTAAACTTTGCCATGATCAGTGAATAGGTAGGTGTTTCTGTACCAAATTAGCGAGGTGTAATACCATGTCATTTTTGTAGCCATCACTGAATGTGATTATCAGCTATCTAATACTGCATATTGTCACCTTGAACAGAAAAACACAAACACCCCATTTCTCTCCCACACATACAACACTGAGTATCAGCCCTGAAGGTCAGTACTGGCAATATTGCATTTAGTAAAGCATTGTTATGGAAAACCGAGACAGCATAGTTCTAGTCAATTTCACAAGCCCTAGTTTAATTTCACAACCACCTGCTTTGTTAAGCTTTATTCAGCTTTTTTTCTTTCTGTTTGGCTGTGTATCTTGTTGCACACACTACAGTGAAACAATTAGAAAAAATGGACCAGAACGAAGAAAGACTAAATCCTGGTATGCTAAATATTCTTATCATACTAGCCAAGTAGAATACAGTTTAACTTTTTTAGTACTCTAGTCAGTCCCAACCCAGGAACCGCTCCAAATAAAATGTTTACTGCTCCCTATGTGGGTGCACAAGGAATATGTACAAGCAACCAGTATCTATCACATTAAGGGACTGTGACTTTGACATGTGATGTTGTAGCTGAAGTACCTGGGAATTCCAGTTTCTCAGGTAAAAACACACAGTTTTCTTGGAAATGAGAGATGTCTTTTTGCAGGTTGATTTTAACAAAGGCAAAGCTGGCAAAAAAAAAAGTTTTTAGTCTATTAAAAAGATGAATACATTTCTGCTCTTTTTACTTCACAGCTTTGAAAGAGAGAATGAAGGTTGTCAAAATGACAGCCAGGAGTTTTCACTTTTGCAACAGTGGAGGGAAGGGAAGGTGAGGGAAGGTGAGGGAACAGAAGAGAAGGAATATTTTTTACCTTTAAAAATGCTGGTTTGTAATGGAATATTTTATTTGTTCAGTACTGATTTGAAACATATTTATTTTCTTATATCAAGTTATTGAGAGAGGATGAAGACCTTCAGAGCTTTAAATTAGCATTTCTGGTGTCTTCTGTTTTCTTTTCACTTCTGATTCTTCTCAGAGCTTTTTGTTTCAGAATGGTATAGTCTGTCTGTGACACTGTTGTGAGCTGTAGAGGTGACTGAACTTCATGATAGGGTGTGTTTCCTGACTAGCAACTGATTACATGTGCTCTCAGCACATGTAAAGCTTGCTGGCTATTTGTGATCATTTTGCAATAAAGGATGAACTGCAGCTATTTTTAGAAGGTAAGGAAATCCATTTCAAGCTAAGGAAAGCAGTTATGTTGGTACACACCTGGTATCAATAGCACTTTTATCAATCAGACTACAACCCTGTGGCTTATACTGCACAACTTAAGAAACCAGGACAAGTTCTCTACTTCTGGTTTGCCCTCCTCATTTTCTGAATGGTGCCTTCACTCCTGATCTAGACCCCATCACTCCACCCTAGCTTTTGCCAGCCAGCTCTGGATGTTTTTATCCCCTGTGGAAAATCCCTGTCTATGACATTGGTTACTGATACCAGAGAATATATTGCTGTGCTCTGATGCTCAGAGCAATGTTTATAACACATATATATAAAATATAAATAAACATATGTAGACAGATATTTTTTTTTTTTGCTCACACATAGTGTTGTGTCTCCTTGGCTTAAAGAAAAAGTAAGAAAATGCACACTGCTGCAATCCAGCAGAAGATGTTCAGGGAATAGCAGAACAAGCAAACTTACAGTTTGGCTTCTGCCTAGCTGCTTGCCAGTCCACAGCACTCTTCACCTTGCGATTCCCAGCCCTGAGGTTGTGCCTACGAGTCACAGTCCTTGTGGTTGCTCTTCTGGGGACATGCGCAGTAACTGAGCTGCTGGCAGGGAACTGGCACTTTCACCTCCTTCTGTGACTTCTCAACCCAGCATTTTTGTTTGACAGACCTCCACCTCTGGAGAGGTTTTCTACCTAAACTGTTTTGTTAGGAATAATTTTGATAAACTCCAGATTGTGTTCTCGAGCGGTCAAAGGGCGAACACAAGACTCACAGTAAGGGTTTATTTTAGTCACTTTTTATATGAATGATTACAAGTTATTACAGCATTGCTCCAGATACAGTCATCTGTAACAAAGATAACAATGGAGATACTACTAAACATATGTATCTGGTCTATGCTATTTTTCACTTTTCTGAGGTCCACCATCTTCCTCAGTGGGCCCCAAAACTCTACAGACAACATAAGGAAGCAAGAGAAAGCAATCAGGGTACTCAGATAAAATGGCTTTTCTGCACTGCCTAATGAAATCTCTACAGCTGTTTTCTTTTTCTTTTTCTTTTTTCTTTTTTTTTCATTCTAAGCACAATCCATTACTATTAATCACTTGAAATTTGTTTCTGTCAAAAACTTTTATTTCAGGTTTGAAATTAAATTTTTATATGAACTTTGCAGGAGTCAATTTTACGAAATTTCTGAGATACGTATTGTCACTATTGCTCACTGCATCTCACCATGTAGAAGAAATAGAAAAATGAAATTGAAACTAAAGAATTTTCTGCAGTAGATTGTTTAGAACAAGAAACAAAATTGTTGACTCTGAATTGCACCCTGACAAGAATTCCTCTGTCTCCCATTACTTACACAGTGAGCTGGCATCTTAGTTGCAGCTGTTACTAGTCAGTAGAAATATCTTCCCGTCCCCTCACCTTAATTACAAGTCAAAATGTCATCTCTGATACAGGATTTATGCACTGTTCCCCAACTGCATTTTTTCTTCTTTCTTCTGTGCCTTCTGATGAACTCCAAAGGTTAACTTCCCTGTATTTTCATTTATTCACATATATTCACTTTCTCGTTTTCCTCTCTGCAGCTTTTCTAGAGTCTAGCAAACTTTTAGATTACACAGTGGAAAACTGAAAGAAAGGAATGAACCTCAAACACTGAAAACTTCGGCTATTTTCACTTCATTGTTTATAATGGCATATCCCTTGTCAACACCCCTGCCAGGAAACATGGTAATATAGGAAGATGAAAGACAGAAATGGTGAACAAGGAGAGCTGAGCACTGTTAAACAGGACACAATGATGAAGTGGTTGTGAGCATGGTGACATTTTATTTTTCTGTCTGAATTTCCTTCTTTGCTTGGTTTAATCAGGAAGGAGGTCAATGGAAGAGGGCCAAGAGCCCAGTGTGGAGAATATGGAGCTATGGCAAGAGTGCAGTGGTAGAGGTGGTGAGGCTCAGAGAGAGAGGCAGCTTGAGTAGGCAGCTTGTCTAAACCAAGCCTAAAGTTGCTCAGTTAAAGTTGTAATCAATGTCCTTGATCATGAAATTCTAGATACTCTTGGCATTCACTGTCAAAAGCAGCCAGAGTCCAGGCAGCACTGCAGAGCGTGCATGACCTTCATGGAACCGGTGCCTCTCAGCTGGGCCCTCCACTCTGCTTGCTCACTCATCTGAGTGGCAGGAAGGGGGCTTAGACTTCCCTTCTCCTCACACATCCCATGAGCCTATGGTGGTTTTTTTCCCTCTATTTTTTCATTATTTTTAATATATACTTTTGTTAATTGTGGGCTTTGTAGAGTTGAGCAAAAGAAAAACAATGACAAATTTAGCTTTATTATCTTTCCCCTTCTTCTCCTGATTTTTTTCAGGGTTAGCTTTTATCTTCTGTAACCTTCCAAGCAACATTCAGACTGATCTGTTCTTAAGTCTGAGATTTTAAGTATTTTCAATCTTACAGCTGGAATTTTATTATCATTTTGCATGATAAATGAAACTCAGAGAAAATCCACCTAGCAGATGATCCTGAGATACACCTACAAGTGCTTTCCAAGTCACCAGGGCTTAAGTGACTGCTGATGCAGTGTTGCTCAGCTGTGTTTCTAAGTCATTATGTCTCCATTGTACTCCACAGTCTAAAATACACAGGGGAAAAACAACATCCCTATGCAAAAATGCTTTACAGACTACTTATATAGCATGTACATCGAGCCTTAAGTCAGTGCTGCTTGTAAAATGGACAGCTGTAAGACAGATAAAGCCAGTTAGATCTATTCATCATGGTATTTTCTTCTGTTTTGTTCTTTGCATAAAACACCATCCCTGCAGGTCTCTGTATGATAGTTAATCCTGCAGTGAATATTCCTGAACAGTGGTTACACCTCGTAAGCCAGCTTGAATCTTTATACCACAGGAGGGAATGTTTTTCATTGTTTGCTGTGCTGTTCTTCTCTTGATTAGAACAAGCTGCTGTCCCCTGGGTAATCTTTGGGTCACTGCCCATCGCTGTGAGTGATGTCAACACATTTTTGAACGTGTGGCTATTAGCAGTCTTTTCAAACAGGTTTAAAAAAAAAACCCTTGCTTTATCCTGTGATTGGTTTCGTAGACGTTCTCTCTCTCTGCCACCCCCCCCCCTCCCCCCCCTATTGGACAGAGTGACTGATTTTTTCTGTAATTCAAACAAGTAAACTATGTAAATTATTGCTTGCTGACCCCAATTAAGGCTTACAGCTGCTTGGAACACCAGACAGTTCACTCCCTTCTCCTTAGTCAATAGCAACAAGGAGATGAAGTTTTGAATGAAAGTCTGCTTTTCCACCTCAATGCGGGGTGGGGCTGGGTGGAGGGAGACAGATGAGATTTGTATTGGACTCCTCCTTATCCTAGTACAAATCCAAAATACTGCTGGAGATGAGGGGCTGCAAATTTCACCTTGGGAATTAAGTCACTGAATGAAGAAAAAATAGTTTGGCCTACTCTGTGGGAAGACTGGAATGAACAGGGAGAAAGCTGTACTCCGCTAACCACCATGGAGCTGTGTTCAGAACCCGTTACAAGTTAGTGGTGGGAGAAACCACCAGCTACTACGATCTGCCACTGAACTCTCCCAGGGATTGACCTGGGCTACCTCTGCTACCAGGAGAGATCCTGAAAGGGACAATTTTTTGCACTGAGCACTATTTGGCATGATTGGCCTTCTGGGAGCAGGAATGCTTTGTTTAGTCAAGACTAAACAACCTGCCTTAAAGGTGCTGTGTAGTTATAAAGCTACCTGTTGTACCTGATACAATATTAATCGCTTCCCTGTGCATGAACTGGGGAACAAATCCACCTCTGTACTGTGAGATACAGATCCAGATAGCTCCTGTTACCAGAGGCAGTTCAGACCAGTTCTGCCTCCAAGGTCATCACATACCCCACACAGTCGCACGCATTCAGTCTTACAGATATTCATGCATAGATGTAATTATTTGTTAATAAATACACAATTATGTACTGATAAAAAACGTGAAAATTTTAGCGGTAAACTTTGTATTTCTGCAGTAGCTGAATGATATTCTGTCACCTTTTCAAAATTTCTGATAGTGATAGCACTCATCTAAGCATATTTATATCACTTCATAAGCATATTTCTAAGCACAACTAACTGGGCATCTGTTTGATTAGTTCACATTCTGAAGTCCATGCCTTGATGTTGTGCTTATTTTATGTAGGTCATTCCAAAAGTAACACCTTATTTTTATTTCCATGGAAACTACTATAGATACGGAGAGCACAGTAACCCTGTTTGGCAGAGTAAATTCTCAGCTACAAAACACTTTTTCAACACAGTCATCACCATTAGCTCTGCATTTTCACCAGTGATGAACAAGTGCCTGCATGCTGCTCTATTAACAATCTGCACCAGTGGAAGTGAACCACTGTCACTGTTGCCACTGCTGAAACACATCACCCACCACCTCACTGTGCTCACGTCCACTGTTTGGTCTCCAGAAACGTTCAGCAAGTGTCAATGACTGTCAATGGACATTCATCAACATGGACAATTTTTCCACATGGAGGAATTCAGGGACACACCTTTGCTGCATCCACATTTCCATGTCAGACACCATTTTCTCAGACTGCCCCTCTGCTGCCAGCTGTCACATGGCAGCAAAATATAACAGGATGTTGGTGGGAATGTTCAGCCTCTGCAATCATGCCATCATCATCTGCTTCTGATGTCATGGGCCAACATTATAAAATAGGAGGCATTACTTTCAAGGCAGCCCTCAAGTGTGTCTGAGTCAGCTATAGTGTGTTTACATACATATTAATCTTACCTTCTTGAGTTTGGAGGAAGCTTCTGAAAATATTTAAATGTTTTGTAGGAATGCTTTGCAAATGAGGAAATAAGATTTCAGCTGAAATGTGGTTTGAACTCTGGCTAGCTTACTTCTCTGTGTGTGCCACCAGACCACCATGAACATTTCTGTATCTGACTGCCACTACCAATGGCAGGTCTCCCACAGGGAATGTTATGGTATGCATTTGGAAAAATAGTGGATATTGTTAGAAAAAGGACAAAGAAAATGAGAACATCCATAAATTAGGCACATTTTGCCATTTGAAATGCTTGGCCAGTGGAAGAATCATAAATTACAAACAATCCTGGATAGATTAATCTATACTTGTTAGTTTTGTCAGATATGTAACCAACAGAGAGCAGCTGTCCAGCTGCTCCACTCTGATGAATCTTTCAGCTAATTCCAGAGTGAGTGTAAACTGAAAAACTACGTATTTTCTGCAAACAAAAGCTGTATTATTTTGACTATTCTGACCGCATATGAGACAGTGGGGTTCCCTGAAATGTATTTTCAGAACAAAATTGCAATGCAGTAATATCAGTAAGAACACCTATGTTAGTTTCAAGCTATCTGACACAGGTAAAATAATGATTAGTCTAAGTTTTAGTGTTAACCATCAAGTAGTCCCAAACAGGAGTCCATGAGGATGTTAATAGACAGGTTATCAACACATTATCACAGTTGTATTCCTAGTATGGCAGAACTTTTGCAAGCATAAATGGAGTGACATCCACCAGGCAATCCAGGCCATAGGTCCTCATGCTCTTATGTGAGGAAATGGTAACATCAGATGATGGGAATGGAGGCTCTTTTCCCAATGTACAGTTATCTGTTTGTCTGTCTGTCTACAGAAGGATGGCAGAATGCAATGTAGGATGAAGGATGGTACAGGGTTTACATATTTTATACTCCCTCACAACTTACTCCTGTAAAACTACTCAGAAGCATTCACATGATACTTTTCTTTCTGTAATTCTGGCATTTTTTTGTCCCTAGGAGATATTGTTTTGTCTGTATACATCATGAAAAATTAGCAATGAGTTAAAGTTATCCATAAATGAATCTGGCAATGGTAATGTTGCAAGATGATATGCTCCATTTTTCATAACTATGTCAAGAAACTGTATAAGAAAGTAAAAAATGTTTCAGCTGAAACAACATCTGGCTCTTTGTAGAAAAATTGATGTTTAAAATGCATTTTTGTTTCTGGTCATTTTGATTAATATTTACTCTAGGTTATCATTCTTGAATAATTTCATATCTTGTACCATGGTGCTGATCAAGTTGCCTTCTTATACCTTCTAATTTTTAAGTCTACAAAAAAGTGAAAGTAAAACCTTTGGTATACTCTGTGCATACTTAGAGAATTCTATTTTAAAAGAAAGCAGAAAGAAGGTTTGGAACTTCACTGATCTCTGATGGACTCATAGCAAGTTTACATACATCTGTCACCAGGCTTATTGTTTTTTCCAGTTTTCCAGGATGCTTTCCATCCTTATTCTGGAGTAAAGTACATTCAGCTGTTCAAAGAATATGCAGTGAAGCTTCACATTGGACTTCATTACTGTTTCCTGTATTCCAGTGTAGGTGTTGCTTTTTGCCATGAAGACTTTTCAGCATTGTCTTCAATTTGCACTGAGTTGAATAGAAGCTATTTATTAGCATTTCATATAACTCATACTGAAAATTTTCGGAGTCCAAAAACTTTGGAGACACAAAAAGCCAAAGGATCGTTTTTACAGAAGTTCCTAATCACACTTCAATATTGGTCAGAGCCTTTCTGTAATTATATATTCCTTTAACTGCCTTGTTCTTATTTTAATTCCTAGTAGGTTCTGTCTTGAATTTTCATTTGCATCTGTAAAATTCTGGTTTAAAATGACATTAGCCATATCATCTGCAAGATTATTTTCATTTTTTATTGTTAATGGTATGTACATGTAAATGTAATGGTATGTCCTTAAATGTAAAGAACATAAAAATATAGGTTTTGCATGGATTTCACGTTACCTTTTGGAAAGAAAGGGAAAGGGAAAGTGAAGAGGGAAAGGGAAAGGGAAAGGGAAAAAAGGAAAAGAGAAAGGGAAAGAGGGAAAGATAAAAGGGAAAGGGAATGGGGAAGGGGAAAGGGGAAAAGGAAGGGCAAGGGGAAAAAGGGGTAAGGGAAAGGAGAAGGGAAGGGGAAAGGGGAAGGGCAAGGGGAAAGGGAAAGGAGGAAGAGAAATGGAAAGGGAAATAGAAAGGAAGGGGGAAGGAAAAGGGAAAAGGAACAGGAAAGGGAAAGGGAAGGAACAGCTATATTGGTACATTATTGTTTTGTTTTGTTTTGAGTATATTTTGGTAACTGAATAATAGCTAATATGGAATTTGTATACTTTTCATTTTTAAATGATTTCACAGAAATGGACTAAGAAATACGTGGATTAGCGCAGGCAATGAAGACAAGCTTGAATTAGATTTAGTAAGTGTCAGTAAATTTAACATAAATTTCCCAGGTCAACTTGTATCCTTCCAGAAAACTATTTAGTGAAAGTCTCAATGTTGAAGCAATGCACAGGATACACACCTCTGATTTTAAAAGCATAGAATTTACCATTACTGGTTTTGCTCACAAAAATGATTATAAGTCCATTAATTTTTGGAAGTCCTTTCAGTTCTAGAGTTTCTTCAGCTTCTACAGAAAAATGATGGCTTTGTAAACAATCCACTATTTCTTTTGGATTTGTCTCAAATACTTCATACGGTCATTGAAAAACAGGGCTGGATAAGACTTCTAAATGTAAAGTAGTCCATCTCCTACACCAAAGTATAATCGTCTATAACAGTGTCATTTCAGAGAGATATTGGTTTAATTTGAGCTTTAAGATCTCAAGAGATGGAGATGTGCTATCCTGGTTTCCTGAAAACAGATCCTTGTGTGTGCTTTTTCTTAACTCCCTCTTTTCATTTCTGTCTGCAGGCTAAATAACATCAGATTTTGAATCTTTTCCTGTAGATTTAGGGTTTTTTGTTTGTTTGTTTTATCATTCCCATTGCTTTCTTCTGCAGTTGTAAAGATCAATATACATACTTCTTGGAACACAACCCACATAGGTATGCACTGGGTAAAACAAAGGGATTACATTCCATTCTTTGCGTGATAAACTTGCATTCAAACCTTTCAGAGTTTTGTTTTGTTTTGTTTTTTAGTTTTAGAAATCTGTGACCTTACTGTTTTGTGCTCAGTTCTTGAAACCTCCCAGCCCTAGCAGGACCAGGAGCAAAGTGGACACCTAAAGAATGTTCAGTCCTTTTCCCTCTCATTCTAGGAATGACTTGTGTCTAATGGCCTCCTAGCTGCTGCCCTCATTTAAGTTCATTCTCCTTCACTGACTTGCAAAAATGTTGCATGAAATGGTGTCAGAAACATTCCCTCATTAAAGGATACTTAATAATATTATTTCTTCAAAGCCATTATTTTATCACAGAAAGGAACTGGGTAATCTGCTGTGATTTTTGCCTGACAAACATTTGTTCTTTACTCTTGTCCTTGGTTTCTGCTAGACTCTTAGATATAACTTCATTATTTCTCCCAGATTTTCCTCAGAGATTGAAGTCAAATCCTATGGGCTCTGCATCCAAATTGGTGCTTATTTTGATAGAGAAGAAGCCCAGCAATGTGAAGTGGGACATACTTGCATGCTGACCGAAGTGATCAGAAGAGGCTGGAAGACAACATAAACTGACAGGACTTCAGATATATCGAGGTTAAGAGCCTGAGATTACTTAGCTAAACATTTATGCTACCAGGCAGAGCATTATCAGTGATTTTATCTGGGAGGTGGAAAAATATTATCTGTACAGTTTAGTTGTATCAGTAGTTTTCTATATATTTTCAGTTCGGAACAGGTCCCAAAATATTTCCAAACATGCATGGGGAGTCAGAACAAGCCAATAGGCAGCTTGGAATTGGCTGCCCTATTTTGGGAGATACAAGAGTTCAGTATTATACTTGTGATCACACAACATGAGATAATTCAGAAAATTTGTTCTTGCACTTTCTAATTTTCTGTTATAGAAATCTGCAATGAAATTTATCAGCCCAGTCATTCTGACACCTACCCATATGAAAGATCTTAAATATGGTGCTGATACTGAGTCAGGCAGCTGCTCATATCTGAAGTTTGATGAATCAGTACACAGTAAAGATATTAACCAAACAGTTCCATCTCTCCCTGATCTGTAAAATCTGCCACCAGATAGTCTGTTCTGAGTAGTAACAAAATTAGAAGAGCTTACCTTCAGTTGATTCCTTTGAATCAACAACAAAATCTCCACCAAGTCCCCTCTAATTTATTGAAGACTTTGTAATCACGCATCCTTGAAAGAAGGAGGCCATGTTGACCATATTTTCTATTGTAATTGCACATATGCACTTGTTAAAAAAGTAAATGGATAAATAGAATGATCTTTTAGCACACAGCATATGCTAAATAATATGTGAAGTTAGTAGCAAGCTTTATGTTCTGAAACATACTTTCTAAATATATTTCCAGTGTGGTTTGTGATTATGTTTTTTCTTCTATAGAGCATCAGTTTGACGCAACTCAACTTTAAAGTACTCTGAAAATCTGTTTGTTTTATCATCTACCGCAAAGCAGGAATATTTATACCTTGAAATCTTAACATTCTCACCCTTGCAGTTTTTCTTCACACTTTTATTCCAGCCTTTTAATTCCCTTTTCAGTCCTTTTCTACATTTCTTGCCTTAATGATCCATCCTTACAAACTAACACCGTGTTTTTGATTGTCACTGCATCATCTTCCATCTGGACTGACATAATGCTGTTCCTTGCTGACCAATTTAATAGATTGGTTTTGTAATAAACCCAAAATACAAAATACAAACCATCAAGAACATAAATATCTACTGAAAGAAAAATACAAAGTGTAAAAAATACGGGAAGTATAAAAAATATAAAGAACCTCTGCCTTTCCCTTCATTCAAAACTCAAAGTCATCAACCTTAATTACTTTGAAATGACACAGAAATATTTCACATGAAGTGACACATTCAGAGATAATCATTTGTCCTCTGTGTATCTGTGCGTGTGTGTTTTTAAAAATTGTTGCATTGTGAACTGCAAAAGAAAATGAAAACATCACTGCAACATTTTCCCTTGGCTCAAAATGTCATGCAAGACTTTGCTAGTCCACATGAAAAGAAAGGATATAGAGATGGAGTGGACGGACCTAGTGGCCAAAACCAGGAGGATAAATGTAAGTGACTTTAGTACAGCAAGCAATACAACAAATGGAGACGTTCATAGTACAGGATATGGTAAATGCCATTGGTCAAAATAGACCTTTCTTCACTTAGCTGTATATTTCTGTGTTTGGGAAATGACATTTCTCAAGTGGATTAAGCAACTTCCTCAGGTCCATGTGAACAGAAATGTCCTTCTCAGTTTGAGGGAAACACAGTACCTAAGGATAAATTTGCATGTTCTGATGAGTATCTCACACATGTATCAGAGACATGGCTTTCAGGAAAATCCCTGGAAAAATTGGATTCCATAATGGAATTTTTCAAGTTCAGTTGTGTGATGTCTCTGCAGGTAACCTGCAGTTATCTGAGACCAAACAGATGTTGACATCAAATGTAAGTATACTTCCTCCCGTTTAAATCCGCACAGAAACAAATATTTCTATACTTAGATGTTTGTGATCCTAATCCCACCGAGCAGTTCTCTCTATTTTTAAATTAAAGCCCAAAATAAGTCCCTCTGGTATGCAAGAGATTGCTTTATGTACTTAAAATAAGCTGAATTTTCAGTACTTGGATGGATAGTGGTCTATTTTTACAACTTCTTTTGTGTGTTTCTTTCTCTTCTGCTCAGCTCTTTTTAAAAAAACATTGAAATTCTATGAAACAGTGCCTCAGCTGAAGGGAAATCCTTGAAGCTAATGGTTGTTTCTTGCTCAGTGTGAGAGTGTTTGAGTAGTTGGGTGGATCGGAGCAATATCACTGCCTGAGCTCTATGACTTCCTTCCTTGATGTTTCCTTTAGCTGAAACTAAACATTCTTTATGTGTTTTAGGGGTAATGGACTTCAACTGCTCATGGACGTTGAGGAGAATCTCTACTAACAGCAGAATGATGACATGCTGGCTGTGAGACAGCACAGAGCTATTGGTATGTGAAATAATAAATACTCCCAGCGTTTACTGGCTGGAAATGATGTATACAAATGATAACTGCTTTATCCTGTCTCTGCTATGAGAGCTACCATAAAAGCAACACTAGCTTTAGCGTTTGTGCATTCCTAACCGGACTGTCATTGAATTTTGCAGTTTTTATTTGTATTTGCTTACCCTGCCAATAGGGTAAGGACATAGCCTTTCACACAACTGATATTGAAAGATAAGTATGTGCACAGATCTCAAGCAGGAGCCCCCCTCTTAGAGTTGGGTTGGCTGTTCTAATTTCAATAATGTTTCTCTAAAGCCAAACAAAACAATAATGTTTTCTGTTGTTAGCTGATCAGGTATACTCTTTGTTTTCTCCTGTTTAGCTTTCAAATGCATTCTTATTCCCTTACATATCAAAATCTGTTCCATATCTCTTCTGATGTAGGCACTACCTGAGCACATTTCTCAAATATGGCTGATGTGTGGGTGGCAGAGAATCACTGGTGTTACTTGAGCCAACAGAAGACAGTGGGCAGATTTCTTTTCACTTCAGCAGGTTTATAACAGGCTTCAGAGGCTTTCTATGGAAATGCAGAAGTACTTCTGGCAGACGGTCTGACTACAGCCTCAGCTATTGCATTGCACTCTAGGAAGTACACAAAGCCTTCACATTTGGCCTAGAGCATAAAAATGATCACAGTGTTCACAGCCTGAGTCCAGGACCTGGAAAAACCCTGGTATATTCCTAGATGTATCATAACCTTGTTTTATGAATCTTCACAAATTCCTGATGGTATTTGTACATTGAAGAAATAATTGTACAGTGTAGCAAGTTCAGCTGAAATGAGTTAGTCCAGATACTGAAAGTGACCTTCCTTTGCTAATAAGGAATTCAGTACGAACTGGATATCAGTAAGTATGAATAAAGTCAATCTTATGCTTATGTTGGCACAATCCTGTGTACAAATACCGCATATTCTAACAATTAATGAGTCAACTTGAGTGGGAAAGGTGAATGAAAAAAAAAAACTGTAACATATGAGCTTCCACACACACAAAAAAATGGAAGAGAGATGAAGGGAATCATGGAGAAAGTCAGAGATCTAGCCAACACAACCAATGAGGAAAACATAACTTGGGGAACAAAAGATGTTCAAGAGTGGAAGAGGACAGCGTTCCTAAAGTATATGAAGGGCAAAGTAACAAACCTAACTTGCTATATTTTACACAGTAGTTAAGTTAATATCATTAATGATTTTTAAAGCAGGATAAAACCAATAAAATAGCTTACTTGTGCCATCACATTATGACTCATGTATGATGTGTATGTGTACATACGAAAGTAAATATATACAGATGCACACATATGCACGCACATATTTAAATTTTATATATCTGTATGTCTGTGTATATTTAGTATGTTTATGTATGTAAGCAACTAAAATTAAAACTGAAAAAAGTTTCATGCTTCTGATGTCATATTCTCTTTTTTTACTCAGAATACTTTTTGTTTCATACTATTTGTGTGGTCATATTTCCTTTGAAATAAGTAATATTTAGAAAGGCTATGTAAGTTTTCAAAACATTTTTGAGGCAAAAATTTGGCTTGGTGAAAACGTTCTGTGTAACCTCATCTATGGATTCAAATGCAGCACTGAGAAACTACTGCTTTGTGGTGCATCTTGCACAAACATCTGGCCTATCCACTGCTGTTGATGATGCTTGGTGATTGATTTATGGGAGTGTAAACTTAAGGATGAATATTGAATTAAAATCATTGTTATGTAAGCTGTTCAACTAGAGAGCTGCAAGAAGGTACACTAGTTTTCTCCTATGCTATTTGTGAGCAAGCCATGATTTTTGCTTATCTTTAACATCAGTTAGCCTTAGAATGAAATAGTGTTGACATCCGTTTCCTGGGAAACACTGGACTGCATTAATCTTCGGACTCCACTGGCTTCTGTGGTCTGGCACACAGCACTGCACAGTTGTCAAGTGCTCTGGCAGAAAGAGCAGATGATGTTTGAAACCATTTTATCTCAAGGATAACATGCCCAACCAACTCTTCATCAAACAAAAGTGATGCCATCTTCCTTGAGATATTCCTGACATACCTAATATTCACACCTGTACAAGATCCATCGTCACTGTTTTAAGTTAGATTGCTGTTTATGTAAATGTGCTGAAATGACATATTTGAAATAAAATTAAATTGAACTCAGTGGCCCATGTTTTATCCAAGACTTTGTCTCCTTCTTGCTCCATCAAAAAGATTAGTTTTCTTCTCCTCTCTCAGTACACAGTGTTACAAATAGACAGAACTTTTGCTACAGATATTTTATCAGGACCAAATGGCTACTTTCACTTCCACCTGAATTAAAGACAACATTTCTTTGATAACAAATGACAGGAGGAAATCAGGGTATTTATGTATGCATTGAGTGGTGGTTGGCTCCTTGCTTTCTGGCGTATAGTCAGCATAAAATGATTGATCTTTCAACATTTGCCATGTTTATCAGCGTAACCCGTGGGTAATTTCCTTGCTGAGATGTCTGCATGCAATCTGGATTTAACTCATATATTTTCTGCCTTGAGAGTTGTACCAGCACTCATTAAATAAGACCTCAAACCTTCTGAAGAAACAGATACTTGGACACTGCTATGTTTTGAAATATTGAGATGGGATGACCATCTGTTATTCCACAGAATAAAATGAAGTGATAGGACACAGTTTTTTATGATAAAGAAGAATCATAAAGAGAAATTACTGGAATGAGATAGATGTGTGAACAGTGAGCACAGTCCTAATCAAATTAACCATAATGCAAACACATCCATTAAGAATACTTGGTAGGGACAAACATCTGTTTAATTTTAGTACATCATTCTAATTTGCTCAGAGTGCATGTGAGAGAGAACTCTGATATATAACATTCATATGTCTGTCACTTCTAATTATTTTGCATTGTACTTTACAGAAACTAGGCTTCAATGGATGAAACATTCTGATCCTTCTGTTAAAAATCTTCAGAAATACATTTATAATAAGGAAATTCTTCCTGTATTGTATAGATTTTCACTTCTGTAAGACTGAATCAAAATGGTCTGCAAGGCATTGTCTGAGCAGAGCTGAGTGGAGAAGTGTCAGCTGAGATTCTCTGTTCAGTCCTTAATGGTCCTTAATGCGGGGACGTCACTAGAGTATGTGTTTGTGGACAAAAGGCAAACACTCTGTGCTACTAACCATGGTGTCTTTCATTCATTTTACACAGAGAGCCAGCAGACTTGAAGGTCTGGAGACAATTTCTAGGTTTGCCCCTGACTCAGAATGGAACTTCCGCTAGGTTATTTCAGTTTGCCCTGATATACTTTGTCCTTTTTGCTTTTCTTAAAGAATGGAAGACTTCTCAGTGTACAAATGGCTCCATGTTGCTGTCTGCTTAGCCTCCCACCCTGCTCCAAACAACCAAACAAAAACCAGTTAATATCTGTTAGTCTTTTGTTGTTGTTTCAAGAGAATTGTTGATCCATTTGTGAGAGCAGAACATTGCTCACTGAGCCTGAAAGCATTGCCATAGTAAAATCTTACTGTCTTATGAGTAGAAAACCTCTGCTACAACTGCAGTAAGCAAACAGAGCTGTAAGAATTCTTCTGTTTCAAGTTAGAACAAACATACAATCCATGTAGTAATTCAGTTCTTCAATACAATTTCAGGATGTAATTTCAAAACATGACACTAGATTTATTTGGAAAGAAAAAGAAGAACTTGTATTAACAAGCAAAGAAGTGTTTACAAGCAACCTCGAAGCCATTGTTTTATGAAAATTTATCTTGTTTAATTACACAACTAGAGGCAGATATCCTGGAATTTATTGCTTCTGAATTTGTAAACATTTGAACAGAGATCATCACATTTTACAGCTCATCTTTATTTTCCCCCCAAAAAACTTCAAGTTCACTATTTTAAAATATCTGCTTTATCTAATATATTGCAAGTACAGTCAGAGGTACTAGGTGTACCTATTTAAGATATAGTCCTAAGGGTTTAGTGTATTTGAAAATGTTGTGAAGAAAATCCCTTTTATAAATAGAATGAAGCTTCTAAAAGTGTATTATGGTTTAATTTTAAAAACTAGGTTTGAATAAAAGAATTAAAGTGTTTTTGTATGCATAACTACACATTATAGATTACATACGTAAGTATGAATGCATGAATGCATATGCATATGCAAGGAAGATGTATCAGTATGTAGCCCTAACAAGGTCCTTTTTAAGTCACTATTAATTTTCATTTTAAAGATTCTCATGTAATCAATTTTTCACCAGTCACTTCCTTTTAAAGGAGAAGAAAAGCATTAGTTTTTTTTCAGTTACAGTTTCCTTATTATTTTCATATCCCACCTAGTCTTTTTCTATCTAATTTTACAAATGAACTGTGTGTGTGTGTGTAAATGGTTCCTGATCCTTATGATTATGATCGGTGATTAAATAACCCAATATTTGTAATCTGTTTTAAAAGAATATCCTTATTTATTTCTTTCTTACCTGGGACTGACTATACCTGACTATACGTGAGACAAGACATGCCTTGAACTGAGTTTTGGTATCTGGCTTCATAACTCTGACCATGTTCACTTCCCTCTAACATTGTAAAGTGCATCATCTCGACAATCTTGGTAATAACAAAAATTATGTTCAAAAGAAGATGATATCCTATTTTGCAATTTTAGGATCTCTATCTGAATTGTGGGAACAGGCAAAAGGTAACTGCAAAGCAAGGCAGAGGTGTGAAGAAAGATGCAGACTAATAGGAGAGAGAAACAGTCTTCTTTAGTGCATCTTGGGAGACAATCAGAGTCCTACAAGAACAGAATATCCAAGTTATTCTACTGCAGGAGTCTTCTGGCAGGGGAAGACCTGCCACCCTTCTGTTATTTTCCATATGGATAGTTTGCAAATAAAGCTGTGTAGGCCTTGTAATCCCTTTGGGTTCCAAGTCAACAACCCAACAAATCACTCCTAGATTTGGAAGGATTGTAATGAAAATCAGTGAAAATCTTACTGAGACCCAATAAGCATGAATTAAATGATGATGACAGCACCCATCAAGTTTTGTCTGTAGCGAGATGACTTTGTTATGATCTGACTTTATTCTTGTTACTTTGACTTGTAAAAGTTACTGAAACAGCACAGTTTCTCTGGATTTCTGCAGCAATTTCTGTCATGCCAGTCACCTGGAAGTCATCTTGGTCAGGAAATTGTTGTTTTAGCAAACTTTTGAGACTGGATACTGCAGCTGGAGATCAGTAGTTCTCCCACTTTTTCAGTAGGCTGATTACACAGTATGTCTGAGCTCAGCCTGCTGCTGAGCACTACATAGCAGCAAATCTGCTCAAGGTGCACGTGTTAGGATGTCTTTGTCAGCTTTTGCAGTCGTTTGTTGGAGAAGCAATTTCAATTGCACCACTGTATGGAAAATGAGGTATTAAACATGAATGCTAAACGAAATAAGCAGAATTATCCCACTTAGATTGGTTGTCACCTGAAAGACATTGAGTATACACATCCTTAGATGGTCTAAATCTCAAGCTTTAATCTCTTCTACCAATGCCATTTTGGAGAGATGGGTAGTCTGGGGTTACAGAGGGACTAAAGAGTCTTGCTGAATCTTTAGATAGGTAAAGTTAGGTCGAAACCCAGTGATACAAGGAAAAGCAGTGACAAAATTAATGCCTGCTAGAACGATTGCTGTTACTGTCAGTAAATCTGGATACTACATGCAGAGATAAACTAGGAATGCATTTAGGGGATTCAGTTTGTGTGGCACTGAAATTATTAACTGAATAAAACTGTTGTGAGAACATACATTTTGATGCTCAGAATCCTAATCACCTTAGCCACAGAGTAATGCAGTGGTAGAAGATAAGAAGAAATAAGACCAACACTTCTTTCTCAGTCCTTATCCAAAATCAGCTAATCTGGTATTAATCTGACAAAAATTTTGAGCTACACTAAGATAAAGAATGTGATATCGTTTGTAAAATATTGGTATATATTTAAATGACTAAAGAAGAATAAACTGAGCTTAATGGCAAAAAAATAGAAAGAAAAAAGATGTAATTTTTGTATTATGTGATTTTCCCTTAAATTTTGTTTCTGCTCTTTTTCTTGTGTACAAGCACATGTATGGCAAATGTGGCAAGGAATTATGCATTTGAAGAGAAACAGATGCAGTTGATTGTTAGATAACAACAACAGAAAAAATTAAAACCAAAATAATGCCTTCAAAAACTGTCAGGCGACAGGAAATTCTGCTGTGGACAGTCTAGCTGTGAAGACTCACTTGATTTCTTTGAGAAAACAGACTCTCTTGCTCAGCACATTTCCACACAGCTGATTGCAAGGCCAAAAAGCTGAAGGAGCGGTATGTGGGATTTTAACAGGGACTGCCAAAGTTTGGAACTGTCTGAAATCAAAAAGGGCTGAGTAATGGTGGGCAACGAATATGAATGAGAGTACCCAGAGTAATGCTACAGTAAAGCCAGCAAACATGATCTTTACTGCCTATCCAATATGCATAAGGAGTTGAAATAAGATCTATAAAGCAAGAGTAGTGTTGGAGTAATTTGTTTAATGCTGCAGTCCACAACCCATATTGAATTTTGGAAAATCTGAATGGGCGCAGAAAAGAGTTTCAGGAATGATTTGCGGCTGGACAAGATCCGTCGCACAGTGATAAAGTTTAAGAACCTGAATCTACTTACTTCATTCAGAAACATTAAGAGTTGACGTAATTATAACCTGCAAGTACCTACATGGGGAAGAGATTTCTGATACGAAATGGTCTTAAACCAGTAAAAGACAGAATGCAAGCCAACACTTGGAAGATGAAGCTAGCCAGATTTAGACATGTAATAAGGAGTATTTTTTTTTTTTAACGGAAAGGATAATTAACTATTAGAATAACTTACCTTAGGGGCATGGGGAATTCTCCAATCTTTAAATCAAGATTAGTGTCTTTTAAAATAAGATACAATATAGCTCACACAGAAGTTCTAGCCTCATGCAGAAATGTCTGGGTGAGGCTTTTGGCAAGGAAAGATGATCATGAAAATCTCTTCTGACCTTGCTAAAAATATTAATGGCTGCATGCAATGAGTGTATATTCTGCTGTATGATTTCAAAGAAGGTGTTGTTTGTTCTTCCCTCTTGGTACAGTACTAACACAAACCTCAGAGCATTTTAAAACATCAGTCCCTGGATCATCTTCTTAATAAATGCTGTACTTAGTTTTGAACATCATTATGAATAAAAAGAATTGCCAAAGGCAAGTTAACCTAATCAAGATAGTTCTAGTTAACCTAGGATGAAGTTCAGCAGTCTTTTCTTTGAGTTACCTGAGAACATCACACATGAGGCACAAGGATGTTTTTCTGGCTCTTGCCGCCTATGCATATAGGGTAGAGTTAAGGAGAAGTGTCTCAGATGTATTTGCGTAAGAATCAGCTGTGGTAATAACCATTTTCTATGTTTCAAACTATTTCTTCCTAAATTTTATCTCTTTTACACGATAATTTTACTGAGAATTATACTTCTACTGATGAGTAGCTGAGAGATGTCCTGAGGGCCACAGCTGAAAAATACAGAGCATAGAAGAATCACTCTAGGGCAGCTCTTCACCTCAGTTATGTGTTTGTATGCAAAACTGTATGAATGGGAAGAGGATCTTGTGAGATCAGGTAAAAACTATGAGAGCAGCAAGTTCTTTCACAGAGCAGTTTTATCTGTAAAGCTGATAGGTCTTGGCATTAGCCAAAATAGTGATGATACTCATCACTGATGATGATACTGAGAACTGAAGGGATACCAACACAGGTGTTCTCCTGGACTGGAAGCCTATTTGGTCTTCAGGACACACGTGAGAGCAGTAGAAGGGAGGCATCTGTTATCTTTAAGAGAGGCTTTAAAGAAGTGTTTCCACCGTCTTCTTTAATCTGTATATTTGATAGTCCCTCCTTCAGCATCTGCTGCCAAGTCCACAAAGAGGTCTGATTTTTTGTGACCCAGTAAGAGAGAGAGGTTTATGCCTGATTCTTCATCGCTCACTTTACACTTTTGGCTACGAAAACAAATATTATGTCCATTTGAAAACTAGGCTCTAGGCCACTTTGTTAAACAGTGCTGACAGAGCACAGTGTTTTTGTTTCTTGTGGATTTCTATATGTGTGTGTTCCTAATACCTATGCGCCTCAAAAGCTGTTTCAATGGTGTTCATGTTGTCATGTGGCTCCCAGATGTGGCAGTCTGCCAGCCTTGGGGGATGCTCATCATGAACCCCTCATCTCTGCTTCAGAAAAAGGCACAGTAGGAAACAGGTCAAGAACCTGATCCAGACTGTAACGATGCAAGAACTTTGCAGATGTGGCACTGGGGGACTCGGTTTAGTGGGCATAGTGGTGATGGTTTGATGGTTGGACTTGATCTTAAATGTTTTTTCCAACCTTTATGATTCTATGATCCTATAATCCTGGTATTGATGGGTGGCATCTGGTCTCGGGATCAGAATAACAGAATTATGAGGATTTTGTGATCTGGATTCAGGTCAAAGTCAGAGAAGTATCTTCATTCTTCATTATTAAATTACAGTAAATATTATGACTCTTTTCTGAGGCTTGCCATCACATTCCGCTAGGATTGTGGGAAGCAGATCACAAAAATGGGCATACATCTAACTTTCCTGTGGGTGCCAGGCTGTACATTTATTTTGCAGTTTTGGGCAGCAGAGATTCTTCATTTTTCTTCTTTTGCAGTGTGAAGCAACTGGATAGGAGCTGGTCAGTCTATAACTGCATTCTCCCACTGAGCTTTTACTGCTCACCATGCTGAGCTTGATGAAAAGCATACTGTCTCATGCTGTTTCATAGCAGCTATTGCCTTTGCAGTAACTTAATTTATGCTATTTGCTAAATAAGTATCAGGCCCTGGTGACTCATGATTGCTGGGATCTTCCTTGACCTCCCTTCCCCCTTGCTTTGCCTTCCTTCCCCTAGACAGCAAGATTTTAAAAAGCAGCTAGCTAAGCAGAGGATGAAGCTGGGCTGAGGAGCGTACTCTCAGAACAGAACAGAGCTCCTTTTGCAGCTGCAATCCTGGAGTCTTATCATTTCTGAGTGGGAAATCTTACCCCTGTGCCATGGCAATGGGACACATCTGAGTCTGCTTTGCTGTTCTCCACTAGCTCAGCACCATGGTGCTGCTTCAGGTGTCAGTGGATAAACAAGGATATTTCGTGCAAGCAGAAAGGCTTCTTGTATGACAAAGCATTTCTCTGCAGGAGGAAGGAAGGCAGAATCTGTTCCCTGGTGACTTCATTTTCAATACTGTTGGAAAGCTGCTGTGTTCCTGCTTCACTGAACTGAACATCAACGAATATATGCAGCACAAGCAAAATTTGATCTAGTATTTAAATGTAAATATACTTATATTTACATAAATATAAATATATTTAGATACAGGCATAGAAACAATACAGTGATCTACAAACCCTGCTGCTAAATCTGCTGCCCATTCCTGCCTATATCTTCTTTTCTCCTGGGACATACTGGTTTTTCGCAATGAACCATGCTTCAATTTCTTTGAATGATGTGGTGTCAGCACCTTGCACCTGTGAGTAAGAGTATGTCCCTGTCCTTGCAGGTGTGGTTCCCAGCAAGGAAACTCTGGGGCAGTGTGTAGTAATGAGAGCAGGCCAGCGTTCTCAACGCATCTCAAAGATGCAAGTTCAGCTCTCACAGTTTGATATGGAAGCACCACAGCTCTTCTTTGGAGCCAGAGTTCAAGCTATGACCACTGCAGGTCTCCAACCCTCTTCTCCTGGTTCAGCCAGGGAAAACTGGAGGCTAAGGAGTCAACTGCATTTCCGCTTTCCCTCCTACTGACAGACAGGATCTGTTTGGCTTTAATTTCCTCTTGGGGGTGCTAGCAGTGCCCCATCTTTTGGTGGGAATCCAAGTACAAGCTGCCTACCCAAACCACTCCTTCAGACAAAGTTCCTATGTCCATTTCAGGTTGTCCTGCTTCGTAATTACAGCAGCCCGCCGAGATGCAGGGAGAAAAAGGTGGTGAGGAAACTGAGTTACTCTGGCCCCAAAAACAGCCATGCTGAGAGAGCTCTGCAGAAAACTGGTAGGGACTTCAGTACCTTGGAGCACTTCCTTTTAGGATTTGGAGGTGCAGAGAGAAGGAAAAGTCTCACTGATTCCAGATCACTTCTCCCTTAAGAGAAGACAGAAAGATATGCAGACCTGCACAAGTTCTGTGCTCATTCTCCAACTGCAAAGACCTTCCACCAGAGCAGGCTAACTCACTGGGCTTGGAGTGATGTTTTCCCATCCCGTGGGAGCCACTTTTGCTGGTAAACCCATATCAGACGTTCATGTAGAAGAAGAACTCTTGGGAAAACTGGGAGCTCATTGCAACGATCAACAAACCCATAAGTTAAGGGCTCGGGCTGGTGAGGAGGCAGCTCTGCAGCCTTCTGGATGTTGACCCCATAAGTCAGGCTCAGAGCAACATCCAAACTTACCCTAAGGCATTATATTACTGTTGCTGCTGCTTAAATTAGTTTCAAAAGAATGCTGTAAAAAGAATCAAGCTACAAGTAGTAAATGTTTTGAGAAGGTCTTTTTTTTGTTGTTTTTCTTTTATCTGAAGTGTGTGTGACAGCAGAAGAAGTCCTCATTCTGACTGATGCCCTTTACCACTGACAACTCTTTCTCATGGTTGTGCCATAGATTTTAACTGTTTTCCTAAAAGATGCCCAAATTTTTAGGACTCTTCAACTCTTATCCTAAAATCTTGATAATGTTTTTATGATGCTAACATTGCAGATTCAGGGTTTTGATCATTCAGAGTTTGCAGCCCTGACTATGCCAGCCCTTGCCTAACTCCAAAGCACATATGTATTCCTGAGCAAAACTGTTAGAATTTCCATGCAAATTCCGATCAGGGAAGCCTTATGTATTGGTGTTGTGGACTGTTGATTCATTTTTGATATTTTTTTTAAATTTCTGGATCATCACATAATGTTTACATGTTTCCCACTTGACAGTTTGGAGTAGCCCTGTGAAATCTTGGGGCAAAAAAAAAAAAAAGCAAGTATTGATAAGGGGTAATGACACTTAGAGTCATAGAGTCATAGAATATTCTGAGTTGGAAGGGACCCATAAGGATCATCATGTGTCATGGTTTTGTGATTTTCGGTTATTGATATTCCACATCATAACATCATGCAGTGGATATACCTGGTTCTCAGAAGAGAAGGACTACTACAGTCCCCACGGTACTTTTCTCCTCTGTTACCATTTCCAGCCGGAGGGAAAAGATAAAAGCTCGCAGTATAAAAACTTGCAGATCACGAGACCTCGTCCCTTTTTCCGCCGTCTCTCGTCTTGGCAG
>NC_034438.1:55471074-55541970 GCF_002078875.1 Numida meleagris
TTTTCCCAGGACGTGGGCCCTTGGGTCCCCCGTCCCCTTTGTCATGGAATCGGGCCTAATGCCTGTAAACCGTTGACATCACGTCAAACTCCTGGCTCCCACAGGACCACCCAAAAAATCAAACTCTACATCTGAGAGCATTGTCCAAATGCTCCTTGTACTCCAACAGGCTTGGTGCTGTAATCACTGCCCTGGGCAGCCTGTTCCATGCCCACCACCCTCTGGTGCAGAACCTTTCCCTAAGCCCCAAGACCCTCCCATGACACAGGTCCATGCTGTTCCCTTGGGCCCTGTTGCTGTCACTTCTCAAAGTGTTTCTGGCTTTGACTGGAAATAAATGCATTCTTAATGTAACAAGAAGTGGTCCAGTTCAATTTGCTTACGGATTTCGGAGAAATGCAATTTTTGGTCTCCTATTCACACTTAAGCTCTTTACCATTTTGAGGCCTTATTCACTGCAAAAGAACACTGTCCTAAAAAAATGAATATGAATGCCTGTTTTGTAATTGTCACAGGCTCCAGTTTATTTCTCACAAGCAAAAGTAGCCTCTTTTGTTTTTCAAGAAATAGCAAAACTGCTAATGATACATTGTAAACTGGGTGATGGTGAGGTTTTGTCTCTGCTGTAGTTCAGTCCTATGATCTTGTTCTGCAGAGACAATGTTAGAATCATGTTTGTCATCATGAGAGTATTACAGGAAATAGAGAAAAAGTATAGAAAGGCTGGGTAGCTGGTGATGTCTTTGGATTTGCAAATTTCCAAATATTTTTAAAAAACAATCTGTTTCTAATTCTTTCAGAACTTTCAATTGGATGCAGTCACTATTTGAACTAATACAAATGCCAACTTGGCAAAATGCAGCATGATATAAGTCTGTAGAGACAACCTAAGCAATACAATTTAAATGAAACCATACTTATTTTTTCTGATCAGATATTTGCTGTCCATTTGGATATACAACATTTGATTCAGATAGATTTTGTCAGAACTGGCAAAAAAATTAACACATCTTTCCAGTTCCAGATGCCAAAGAGGCTGATCCAGTGCTTAGTGATGTCATTTGGAGTCTTTATGTTGACTCCAAAAGACTTTAGAGAAACATCTTAATGTTCATTTTCTATTAAGTAGCATTCACAGGCACTGTAGAATACAGCTGGAAGGGGTAAAAAAATACTGAAAAACTATGTAAATCATTCTGTAATTAATCGTCTCTCCACTCTTTTCTTCTTATACCTTCTCCCCTATTCTCCAAAATGTCAGTTCCCTACTAATAACATTGATGATACTGAATGAAACTGACAGAAAAGTGTCTGGAGGGCTGATGTGGGGATAAGGTCAATCAGAAAGATCACAATATTGTCTTTGATACTTCCATGCATGATAAAACTCTTTCTGTTTAGGGGACAATTTTTTTGTTGTTGTTGGTTTTGGTTTTGATTTTTTTTTTCTGTTTGTTTTGTGTGTGTGTGTTTTCTTGTCATTGTTTTTTGCTTTGCTTTGCTTTGAAGAGAGTAAGGCTAGATTTGACAAATGCAATTTTTTATTTCCTGGAATTTAACAAAATGTTTATTAGGTAAAGAATGTTTTTGGCAGGTTTTCATTTCAAGGAAAGAATTTATTTATTTTTTTTAATTTGGATCAAACAGTTCTTTGTTTTTATGTTCTTTTTTCCTTTGGACACTGAAGTGGAAAATAGCAAGTCTTCACAAAGCACTATTTTTTTAATATTCTTTGAGCAAAGGAGAACAATAATTTTCTTTAAAAAAAAAAAAGAATTGATAAAAATGAGCTTGGTTCCTAATGAATACTTCACTTTTTCAAGTGAAATATTTCAACATGCTTTAAGATAGTAACAAATTATTTTGACAGACCTTTCAATTCACTTGTGAAAGTTTATGAGTGCCTGGTGGGACTTACAGCTGGATTAGTCTATCCTTCTATTTTCTCTTTTTGTCTGGACTATATATCCCATCACGGACCGTATATCCCATCAAATAACATGACCTTCCCTTCCCTCTTAGAAACAAAACTATACTGCCTCAAAGGAGATGAAATCTGTCATAGAGAATAACATGGATGTGCAGATTCATCAGACTGCAGCATTGTTCTGGAGTTTTCCAGCAAACAAACTAAAAAGAAATAGCTTTGTAAAGACTCATCTTTCTATCGCAACCAGTTGTGATGGAAATCTGTTGTTTCCAGAGCAGTTATTTATGTTCATTGCTGCTTCCATGGGAATGCTCATGCAACCTATTTCACACTGTACGGGCACTTGATCTTCTAGGAATGTTTTTGATCTTTCTACTCCTTTTTATGAATATTTGCTCCTTCTGTCAACTATGGAATCAGAAATACCACGTGACCAGTTAACATCAGGAATGACTGAAGAAGAGTGGAAAACAGAGGTGAAATGAGTGGCTTGCAGATAGGCCATGACTTTGAAATAGTTCTTAATGATTAATGTATTCATTAAAATTGAAGTTGGCTTGAATGTCCTTTCCACTAAAGAAAACAAAGTGCTTAATTACCAGATAAATTACTAGCTGCAACCAACTTAACTACTTCCACACTGACTTCATTGAGTTCAGATGAGATGTTAGGTTAATTCAGAAACTAGCTTTGGTATTTTGTTTTCAAGTGTCGCCAGTCACAAAAGTTAAAGAAACCTTTACCTGTCTCTGTGTATTGCATGAGATTCCACATATATGGTTTTTGCAGATAGGATTTAAGGATATGACATTTCTGAGAGAGGACCTGTGCATAACGGTGTCCAAACAGAAGACATTTTGCTAAGCTCAAACAAACAGTATTTGTGGTACTATGATCTTTTTGCGATCTGCTTTTTTTTTTTTTCCAGCAGAAACTTGAGGGCAACAAGAGAAAATAATGATCTATAACCTGAGGTTTTACAGTCTCAAGTTAACTCTTTATCTATTCATTTGTGTTTAATTGTAGAAGAATTTCATAACAAACTGGGGTTTTTTTTAGATGAAAAGTCTATTTTAAAAATCCAGCTAGTTATAAGTCAAAGTCTTTTAAGTATGCAGATGGTGTTCTTGTCCTGACAATAGCTCTTAAGCTGATTTTTTAAATTTTATTTTGCTGCCATTTTCTAGGTGTTTCAGAATGCTGGTGCTTACATGAAGTTGACATCTTTAGAAGGAACAAAATTTTCTTGGCAACGTAAAGTAATTTCAGATTAAAGAAGAAAGCTGACTCTGCCTTCTTTTATTATGAGATAAAAATAAAAGAAAAGTCAGTCCTACTGAAGAATACTTTTGTGTCTTTCTGTCAGTCTAAAAGCTGAAAAATCAGTTGCTGAGGAATGAATATTGCATATTTTATTTTGCAAGCAGGGAAGAAGCTTAACACCATTTCCCTGAGAAGACATAAACCTGCAACACTGAGAAACCAGGTTTGGCTCTATACCATGAAGGCCTCTCTTCCCTCCCATGGTGATTTTCCCAGCAGAATAATCTTTGTGCCTAATATTGAACTTTTAGGTAAATCTTTTAGGTAAAATCATAAATTAGGATACTTTTTTGTTCCCACTTGTGTGGTCTGGGAGGGAAGGAGAAGGAGGAGGAGGAAATGTTCTCTTGGTATATCTAAATTTTGGAGAGTCTACTCTAGCTTCAGGAATGAGCTGAAGCCTGGAGCTTGGGGCTTTGTTTCTCACTGTGACTAGAATTAGGTGGGAGAGGATCATCTCTTCAGCATGAGGAATGGAGATGAAAGTGAGCATGTTATTATTTCTTCTTCCAAACTATTATTTGTTAATCAAATCCCTCCCTATATCCATTTTTTAAAAGGTAAATATATTTATGATAATCTTTTGTAATTAAAAAAAAAAAAAAGGCTGTCTCCCATCAGGGAAGCCACCCGGATATTTGACTCACTCTGTTCCTAGTGCAGTTGAATCCTCTAAGACATACTTCAAATCAACCTGGTCAGAAGATGGAAGGGTCTCAGATCAGCCCAAAGAACCTTTTGTCATTCATCAATAACATTTAGAAAATTCACTGTTTAATTTTTAAATGAAGTAGTATATGAGGTAGTTCCCAAGAGCCTGAAACAAATGCAGGTACTTAATTCTGGTAATATTTTATGATGCCAAGAATTTTCTGTTTCTTGTAATTAACTCCCACACAGATGAACAAAAAACACATGTTGTATACTTTCCTCTTATTCCAAACTGTTACAGTATTTCAGGCAATTGTATATGTACATTGATACATATATGTATGTGTGCGTGTCTGCATGTGAATTCATGTATGTGTTATACGAAAAATATTTAGCTGATAGAAAATAGTGGCAAGATCTTAGCCTGAATATGAGATCCCAGAATAGCAAAGCAGGTGTCTCTGTGTATTTCTGGCAATTACTGTGTGTACAAGAGATTGATTGCAGTGAGGAAACACATTGTACTTTCAGTTTCACAGGATTTATATAATATATGACTGAAAAGGAATTTTTAAAGTTATGAAAGTTATTTTGCCTGCATCTTATCAAAGTAAAAGGAATGGTAACATCCAAAGAAACACATGTAAATGCTTCCACAACATTTATTTCAATTGTCATGAAATGAAATAACTCTTCTACAATAGCAATAGTGCCAACACATTGCACTTCAAGGCAAAAGATTTATAATCCCACAGGTATTCAGTTTTAACTGTTATTCAGAGATAATTTTATGGCCTAATATTCTGAGTTAAACTTGGATAATGACCTTTTCATTGCTTTGAATGTTTCTTGCCTGCATACTGCTCTTCAGCGCTATGGGTTCAATGCCCAACTTGTTGAGGTCAGGCCTTTTCAGATCCTGTAGCTGGCACAGTGCCATACCTCAATGCAAGTCAGAATAGCTACAGGGCTGCTTTATCTTGTGCCAGTTGGAAAGGCTCCTGGCTTCTCTGCGTGCTACACATCTTGCCATGGCTACTTGCTGCGAAGTATCCCCTTCTGCTGAAGTTAAGGACACCTTCATGCTCACTAGCAGGGGGAAAACTGCCCATTCAGACAACTGTAAGTCCACCACTCCACCTGTGACTGGAGTGTCTCAAAAGGATGTTAGTGTCAGGCATTGATCTAGCATTTGATTTTTTGCAGTGCGCACTGCAATTACACACTCTCCCTTGATGAAAGATGTCATTGAGCATAACTGCTTATGGCACTCAAGAAAATTGTGTTCTTATCTTAGCATCATGAAATTTCAGTTTTTATTATCTCTCTAGTGCAGCAAGTCAATGCTGCTGCTAATCATTTAATGAAACATCAAGGTTCTCACTGCAACCTCAGGCAATGCAGAAACTCAATAAGCTGTGGATCTAATCTTAGAGATATGTTTCTTTTTGAATGCTGTGGGCCCTGAACAAGGAAAAAAAGTTGAGACTGATTCTGGATTAATTTCATTTTTGTTCTTGTCTTTGTGAAAATTCAATTCAGCAAAACTTTGGCTGAAGTCTTTGGAGTTGGAATTATCAGGTACCTCATAGAAAAAGCAGCAGGACCAGACTACCTGGTTGAGCTGCATCTCTGGAAACAGATGCCTACTGTCTTGGCTTTTTTTTTTTTTAAAGAGGCTTAGATTCTCAGCAGGTGTAAACTGGCACCTTTTAGGTTCAGTCGGTGAAGCAGGTCAGTTTACAGCTGCAAGCCAGTCCTAGAACTTGTTCTCTGCTATAACATTTCCAGTTCTATGGGGGCTTTTAATTACTTCTAATAAAAAAAACTAAGCTTAACAGTAGGGAGCAAAAAATGAGCTTGCTTATTTGTGGAACACAAGGCTTCAGGCAGTAACAGTAGTGAAGTTGTATTGCAGCTACTGTTTCACTTCATACTACTCCTCCATGCTGCTATTGCACACATATTTTTTTCCTAATTTAAACATAAATGAAAAAGACTGACTTCAGAAATGAATTTGTTCTTACCAGTTCATCTAAAAAGGTTTTTCATCATTCAGTTGCCTTACTATTATTATGTTCAAAATTGTGGGTTGCTCAAAGCTGTTGTGACTTGTACATGTCCCAATAGCTCTGCAGCATAATTAGGAAGGCTCCAGAAGACTCTGTGAATAGGACTTTGGGAAGGCCTTCCCAAGCTGCAAGTTCTGCTGATGCTTAAATCATGCCTACATCCTATCCTCTTGGTTTTAGTTTGCAATTACCAATGAGGGTAGTCCCAGTCACCCACATTTTCTGCAATTTCTTTGTCTTTGTACACACAAATTGTCCTACTTCTTGCTTGCTTTTATTGTCCATGTATAACATCTCCATATTTTTTGCTGACTGGAGAGAGAAACTCATACGGTTTACACTTTCACGAAGTATTACCTTTAAATCATTTTGCAAAATGGTTTAAACATAGTAGATGGAGTGGATGGAGTAGATGGAAAAGGGATTAACATCAAATCTCACTGACATTTTCAAAAAAATTATGTCAGTTGTACAGATGGATGAGGTGATGGTCTTTAAATAAGAAGGTGCTCTTTGTATAATCAAAATTATTTGGATAATCTTTTCATTAGCTTCTAGAATGCTGATAGGGAAGATGAGTCAGTAGACTAGAGGGATTCAAGGTACCTTTAGCAAATCATTTCATCTTCTTCTGAGCTTCCTCTGAAGTTGAAATGACATTTTGGTGTGGAAAGGCAATGTTTATGTTAGAATAAACAGTGTAGGATCACTATATGTAAAAAACAGACTGTCGTGGCCACATCTAAATAGTGTCATAGTTATCTTTCTATGACTGTGGATGTCATTACAGAAATATATTCTCTCCTTCCTTTAATGTTTATGAAAGTAGCCAGCTGAGTCATTAAAATCACTTATTTACCTGTGCAACAGGTATAACGTGCCACAAACAAGTAAACATGCTTCAGTTGTCTTAAAAACAGACATTATTATGACCTCCTAGGGATCATTTGGAAGAGTCACGAAGACTCAGATTAAATTGATTTCAGTTTCAAATTGTGACCACAGTTTTCCCTAGGGAGGGCCTGTTCTTTCAGGCAGATTCCTCCGTCTTTTGGAAAATGTGCAAACCCGAGGCATCAGTGCTGCAGTGTTGATGTGGATCCTCTCATGGCACCTAAACTTTTGCCACCATTTTTCTCAAGGTATTGAGTCCTAGGTTGACATTCCTAGTAAAAGGAACCTACAGGAAACCTTCTGTAAGCAGACTTCTTCACACAGCCACCAATGAGATGGGATTTATCTTCCCGATATGCCAGTGGCTAAAGGCAATGGTAGACTCATGCTAGAAAGCACTAGAAGAAATGCTATCTGGCTAAAAGGAGAAGGAGGAGATTTGTGCAAGCCCAGCAGCTCCTGGATATTCATTTCAGGGCATCCTGAATATCTCACTTTGTTTTCAATGTTGCAAGTGCTCCCTGTATATAATTTCTGAATGGAGAGATTACTGGGACTGCAGATCCCACAAATAGGCAAAGTTGTCCTGTGCAAAAGCAAAAGAGCCCCAGAGAAATCTAATATCACTGTTTGTGTTGTAAGGTTACCGAGAATAGCAGTCTTGCCTTAGGTTAGAGTTTCTTCAGAAACAAGTTCTGATTTTGTTGAACCAGTATCAACTAAGCACTCCAATGACATCAGTGGGACCAGTCTCTCCTCTCTCTGACAGACAGGAATTCAGACAAAATGCTGCTGATTTGCTGATGGTGAAGTATTTGCACCACTCACCATGATGAACAACTCCTCCATGACAGCCACCAAAACTGGGCAGTGAAGAAGAAGGGGTCTCCAGCATGCTGGATGTAGGTTTCACTTTTTTCTTAGCCTTCCTTTTGAGAAGATAGTGTAGGGTTACTGCTGTCTCCTGGCCCTCTATGAAATCCTAGGCATTTATCTGCTTTATTTAGCAAAAATTTAACAGAAATCCTATTTAAAGAGAAATAGTGCAAGTGGAGAATACATAGTTGATACTAACGTGGCTCACAAGATTCAGTATTTCATTGGTTACACAAAGCTAGACATGTAACCTCTACTCAATGTGCCACTGTGTGTGTGTGCGATCTGGGAGATGTTTTCCTTAGTGCTGAAGGATATAATATAAGGTGTGTTACACAGACTGCAGAAAATCAATGCAGAAACTGTGGCCTTCTGTGTGGAAAGTATCTGGCATATTCACACAACTTTTTCTATGTAGATGTGAGTGCTGCAGGGCCCCAGAAGAGTTGCTTGTCTCCACCCGTCTCCATGAGGGAAAAATACTGTGTGCAAAAGCAGCAGAAAGTAAGGTCAAAGGCATCTAGAAAGCTTTAGAAACATAGCTTTAAATGATCCCTTCTACCCTTCTATGTTCTGGAGCAATTTCTCAATGGCCTCAAAAGTATGTCAGTATAGCACATGACAAGCATACCTGTGGACAACTTAATTACACCTGATGGTAGTTAAATCAATGAGCATTCTCTAAAGAATGCAGAGGATTAGTGGCAGCATGGAATGCTTCCACAAAGACAAGCACGCATCAGGGAAGCTTTCATCACTGCACAGATTAAAGAAATCAAATTTCATTGCTTCTTGTTAATTGTTTTTCCATAACAAATGACGTCAGATTCAGGAGGTGGGCTGGGAGGGCTGTTGCAGTCTATTTTCAGTGTTTGCATACACGTCATGATTTTAAGGAAAGCAAGGCAGCTCTTAAAATGAATTGCTGCTTACTGATACTTCATAAAAATAAATGAAAGCAGATTAATGGAGGGAAGCTACTTAAAGATTTACTGCTATGACTGTGGAGATTAAGCTGTGACTACCAAATCCTGCACCTCCTTCCTTCATGTATTTTATTAGCCAGGAAATATCCTTAGCTGGTGTAGATCAGAAATAGCTCTGTTAGCCTGAATGAAGCTTCCAATGCCAGTTCACACCAGATACTGGTGTGACATATTAGCCTCTTCAAAGCTCAGACAACGTGTTGAGTACAGACCTACTGAAAGACCACCATGTGAAATACACAGAGAGCGTATTTGGTCTGCTTTTCTTGTTGAAAGAAAAGTATATTTCGGAGCAGCCCCAGAATCCTAAGGGAGCCACTGAGATAGCCTGCTTATAATTTAACACATTATTTCAGTGGTGAAGAAGAAAGTTCTTCTCTCCTTGGTCACCACCTCATAGCATGTGAAGTATCCTCCAGCTCAGTTCCATGTGATTCTAGCTGTAACAAGTCTACAGGCTCACCTTGCTCCCAGCTGAACTTTGCTACCCAACTACAATAGCTGATACCTCCTCATTGCTCTGCCAGCATGCTCTTTTCTTGGATCACCAGAACCTGAGGAGGTAACCCAGAGCTCCACATGGGATGCAGCCTGCAGCTCACAAGCAATCTGAGCTGTGTGATCTTTCTTTTCTGAGCCAACAAGATCCCTAAAGGCAGCTGTTACACCCAAATTCACATAGGGAGCCACTGTCTGGAGTTAACTATATGCTTTTATTTACAGAGTACCTGTCCAAAGCAGAACAACACTTAAACACATCTATTTCTGCTATCTGTACTCAGAGTTACAGTCTGTAGGTTTAAAAGGATATCTTTCCCTGTTTTTTCTGGCTGCCTTGTAGACACAGTCAGTGTCACGATTTTCAAGGTGCAGGTTTTCTTTTGGATTTGCTTTGAATGTATTTTTGTTTGCAGCAATGCATTTGTTTTAGCCCAGCTCAGGAACAGGAACGTTCTGCACATGGTCTTGTTTGCTTGTCTGGTCCCTGAGGACTCTGGAGAGGCTGACTCAAAAGCAAGTGAGGTAATGTTTCTTCTTTTGAGGGTCTCTCTGAGTTTGTTTTTGTTTTGGTCAAAAAATGATTGCTTTGGAAAAGAAAGAGGTTGGAAAGAGTATCGAGTGAAGCCTTCTATTTCTGGAATTGGTAGAGCATGATCATAAAACCTTCTCCTGATACTCTTATGGGATCTAGAGACTGTGATGACTCGAGGACCTTACATCTCCATGCCTACCTGATGTGAGGGTTGCTTGTGTTTGGATGGGAACAACTGGGAGTTACAAAACGGCAAAATCTGCATCAGTAAAAGATTAATCTAGACTTCCTTGCTTGTGCTTATTCCTTACTGTGTTTCTTTCACCTCCACTGGTGAAACAGCCATTCCACAGAAATGGCATTGCCATCTCTCAGTAACTCCAGAGTAGATTTTGTCTGGAGCTGGAAACCTTGTAGTAGAGACCTGCAAAGCTGAGCCCTTAAAGACTTCAGTCTGCACTAAGGAAAAAAAGCACTATGTGATTGGTTGTCTCTCCTTTTTTCCTTCTCTAGTGCTGGAGATAAAAGTTTTCACATCTCTCCTCCTTTGTAATCATTAATGTAAGAGACATGAGGGAAGCCCTAATAGGGAGTACTTTCTCTTCCTACAGACGTTGTCTTGAAAGGATCCCAGTCACAGATGTGTACTCTGCTGGCAGATCTCATGGAATGGCGAGAAGGGGGCAGACAGTCCAGTGGTTTGAGTAGTAGAGAACTGAACTGGGTGGGGATGGAGGGGACAGGACATAGGAGATTAGGTACAGACAGCTGGAGGTAAACAGAGCACATGAGACTGTGGAGAGAAGCACTGCCATACAAGCAGTAGGATTGTGTGTGAGATAATAATTTATTTGATTACATCATCAGATAAAGAGGCATGGAGTAGTGGTTGTGAGTGACAAGAGTTCTTGCAACATCTCAATGTAAAAAACATTTCTTAGAATGAGGAAAACTCAGTGTAGTGTGTGCACATGCCTAGCTCCCATGGATGCACAGGAATGTGGTGGTGTTGGGAGACATGAATTTTGAAAACTGAAAAGAGATAGAAAAAAATGCTTGATATCTAAAAGGCTCAGGCCCTGATCCTTGCTCCATGGTTTATTTATTTACTTATTTATTCTCTCTTCCAGGAAAAAAAACTGGTGTTTCCAGGCCCCTGAAAGTAGAGGTACAACAGATCAGACCCACTGAAAAGCCATCTCTGTGCCTCAAGTGAGCCTCCCATTTGGTATCAGCGCTGCATTCGGCCCCAGCATGGCCTCACTGGGCAGCAAAGCAAACTCCTTAGTGGGAACTGACTGTGGAATACTAGAAATGGGACCAAGCAGAGAATGTAGACATAAGAATCAGAAAGGGTAACCTGATGTGGACAAGTCTGAGGGATGATTTGGCCAGGAAAGGCATGGAGTACCACGGAAAACATTATGACAACACAGAAAGTTCACTTTATGGCAATCCAAAGGAATCATGGAGGTGAGCTGAGTCAAATATTTTTACCTGATCTACATGTCTGGCTTTTGAAAAAACATTTAAAAGAGCACGCTGCACTCTATTTGGCTCTATAAAATCTATCAGATTTCACTCTTTAATCTTAAAATTCCAGAGAAACTGCATTGTTTAGTCTCTAGATTAGACAAAAGACCAAGAAATCTGCAATAATCATCAGATCACTAGAGTTTCTGCCTTGGCTGATGATACCAGGCTGTCCTCACTGCACAGCTGTTAGTTGCAACAGATGAAAAAGGTAACTTCTTCATCAGCACAATTACCCGCTATGGTTGTTGTTTTTCATCTGGAATGTTTTAGTCCTCTATCAGATTACAGAAATTTAAATTAAACCTGAAAAGGGATGGAAAAAGGTGAAGAAAACTAATGCAATATAGATGAACATAATGCTTAACTTTATTCATTGTAATTTAAGAAATTACATTGTTATTCATTAAACACTTATTTTCCCATTTCTAATTGTGAGGGAACATCAACTTTGTTTCCATTATTTTTTGAAGTTGTGGGGAGATGGTGAATTAAATCAGAATTTTCACCTGGATATTGACTTAATAAAAAACATTTCTTGAATTTGACCTGGTACATATGCCGTGGTATTGTTTTTAAGGTTATATACAGATATACTTTGAATTCGTGCTGGCACCCTAGATAACATATTTTGACTCAGATCTTTCATAGCCTCTTTAGTATAAGGTTTTTGGTCTTTTAGCTACTGAAAATATTATGCTGAGTTCACTGCATGTGATTTTCCACCACTGTATTTTCAGTTTCATGCATTACACTTGAGTATAACAGGCATGAAATTCTGAACCCTGGGGCCACTGGGTGAAAATGATTTCATGCCAGTTGAAATGACAGAGACTAACCTTCGGCTGGAAAAAATATTTTGCAGTATCTTCTGAGACTTTAAAATGTTGTTGGTTTACTTTTTTGGAACAGAATAACAGTTGACAAATTTTCAGAAATGACTGAGAAATGGAATTAAAAGAAATACTGTGAAGCTTAGGCTTGTAAAACACTTTTTGTCTGTAAATACTTTGAGTGATGCTGCTACACAGTGCACATCAGATGTCCACCACAAACTTGGTGTTGGTGAGCTCATGCTAATTTCAAAGAGGAGAGGATTAGATGGCAAACAGAAAGAAGAAGGAACCCTGAGCTGCAAGTGGAACTATCTTGAGCAAGTATTTCCTTTGTTGATTTAGGTTGAATAGAGAACCAACAGGAAGAATGTACAATAAATATTTTGCCAGTGGCACACAATACTGCTGATGTATGGTTGCTGGATTTACCAGTTACCCCCAGCAATATACACCCCCAACACAAAGGAAAAAAGAAAAAAGATATTCAGGAGAGACTTGCACTGTCTCCTTCTGCATCCAAGGATGTGAATAAACAAATGGCCGCTCATCATGTGGTGTACAGCATCATACCTCTGTGTCATTAATAATTTTTTTCAATGTAACAGCCCAAATATAATAGCAGGGAGGTTGTGGCTTGCCTTGAATCACAGCTGAATATGCTTTTTTTCTTTTTTTGGCAAAACAACAACATTTTGTGTTGATTCAAAATGCACCAAATTGAAATAAAAGTCCTCCCCCTCCTTTTCTCTTGCACTGCAAAAAATGGCATGACAAATTAGAAATGCATCTTGTTGATGAAGATGCTAAACCCAAAATAAGCCTGGTTGTGAAAAAGACTCAGTGGTAGATCCAGAGCTAAAAATTAAATTTTATGCATCTGAGGTCCAAGCCAAAGGACTTGGCAAGTTTCAATAGCGCCTCATCAACTGAATTTTGAAGCAGTATAACAAATGTGAAACATTACAGAGAAGTTACTTCTATTGCTCCCTCCAATTTCTAAGAAAATTGTAAAACAATCCAACAAGAAAGCCTGGCAGGGCTTGATTTCAAGGGGGAACAGCAGAGTAAGTACTCTACCAAGCTTTATATCCTCTTTCCTTGCCCTCTACAAAGACATAGCCATAGATCTGGAGCACATTCTCTTTCTTTCATCTGATAGGTGCAAAAAAATCCTGTAATGCATACATTGAACACTTTACATGGGAAAGAAGCAGGGACTTGCTGCTTTGTGTATGATTGTTGCAGCATGTGTTAACCAATCAGTCCACAGCATTGTTGGTGGTGTTAAAGTTTTCCAGCTGAAAAGCATGAAGTAGTTTTATTTCTTGAGTATCAAAGTGATTTGTATAGCCAAATTAGAGGAGAGGTATGGTTGTGTAAGATGCAATATGGAGTGTGAGACAGCAGGGAGGGATGGATGGCTCAAAAGTCATTTAGAATAATTTGAAAGACCTGTTGAAGGCAATATCATTGGATGGAAGCTAAAGAGTGCAGGTGCTTCATTTGTATTCTTTCTTACTTTCTGATTGCTCTCCTTTCAGTGCCGAATTCAATTATTTTGATGGTAATAATGAATACAGAACTGGATAATCTCTATGGGCCATCACATTCTGCTGTAGAGGCATTTCAAAAGGGAAGCTATGTTTTATCAACAGTAACAAGGTTGACTACGTCTGGGTGCAATACTTACTCTTAGAAGAGGAATTAATTTTTTAAATCAATGAAATTAATTTTTGACTAAGGAATTTTTTCCCCTAAATCATTAAGAACTTTGAATTTCTCAAATTATTGGATTTACATTCCTCTAAATTTATTCTGCCTCAGTTCTGAAGGACAACTGTCTGCCATTTATTTCAAAAGAAACAAATTATTTGACCCACACATTGCATTTACTTATAATCCAAGCACTTTTTAATTTTTTGACAGTGAGTTCTGTATGCATTTAAGTGTCTGCCACAGAGGAAAAACCTCTTCAAATTTAAAATCAGAACAAAGCCAAATGCTCAATTTTAGATTCTTTCAGACATCCTTTAAGACACAATGAATGTCCAGACATTTTCATGAATTGCTTCACTCTGGTAGAAATAGCAGCCTGGGTGACATCAAAACTACTGACTTGAGGTATCTATACCATAATGGTCACTTTTAGCTCTGTGCACCTAACAGCCGTGTGCTTAGCTATTCATGCCTTGAAGGAGGTTGCTTTTCTAACTAGCAGTAAGCGCTTGCCTGCCGTGAAACAAACCCCTTCACACTTCTCCATTTATACATCCTGAACTGAGATTTCCTCCTTCATGTCTACTCATTCCAGACTACTTTGGCCAAAATATTAGTACACGGAGAGCTCCCAAATAACCAGACAACTGTAGTGGCATCAAAGGAGGAAAACTGCCATGTGGAATTTTGTTGCATTGAAACAGACTAGTTGGTCTCTGAGAAAATGCAATTTTTATCAGTAAGGTGCCATTCCTAGAACATAGATGACACAGGAAAGCACTGGCTTCATTTGATGTCCAAAGAGACAAGGTTTCCTTCTAGAGGGACCTTTAAAAAGCAATCAGAAATTACTTAATTTTATTTCAACTGGTACTTTTCCAGAATACCTTAATTACTCCAGGACTAGATCATGGTCAGAGTGAATACTTTCAATAATCTAATACACTGTTATCTTTAATAAGATGTAAATTCTCCATCGCTGGAGAAGAAGTAAACAAAATAGGAGATGTTAAAGTGACAGAAGAGTTCATTCTCCTTGGAACATACGTGTTCTCGAGCCTGAACCAGGAAAAAAAATGTACACTTCTATCTATAGTATAATAACCTCTGTTATTTTTTATCATGAACCCATCACCATAAAATAAGCTTATTGGGCTTCTTAGTTGATTTTACAGAGAAGACCTTATCTGTTTAGTGATGGTTATACCTCTAGTATGTGGTGATTTGTTCTGTATAACTGCAGATGCCTCACTAAAGAGAATATAAATCCCGTGAGTGTTTTTTCTAATTTCACTTGTGAAATACATGATTTTCATCATGATGTCTTCTACAAAAGGTGGGATAAGAAAATTGTCTCTTGGGCTTCCTTTTTTTTTTCTGAATTATGGAAATATGTTCTCAGTAAAACCCACTAACTAAAACAAAACAAGCAAACAAAAAATCAACTTATTGTGCAAACATGTTTAAAGCAGGTCAGTTCTGAGCAAATATGGGCTTGTTTTAAACTGAGCCCAGTTTGGCTGGAAATTGCAAATGCCATGTGCTAGATGTATTGCATAACATGGATATAAAATCAGATGAAACACAGCAATGGCAATTAGGCTTGATAGTCTTTTTAATTTATATACTTGCGGTCAGCAGAGTTCCATTGCTATCCACAGCCATAGTCATCAGGACAATAATGGCTTGTTAGTGCTTTCAGTTAGTACTGGTCTGAAAATATGAGTGGTTGTCGATGAGCATCCTACCAGCTGACAGTGGTCTGTGGTGCCAAAAGTTTGAGGACTGCTGTTTTAAACCCACATCTTTTTGCTATTTAGTCATACTGGAGTCAACACATCTTTGTGATGCCGACAACAAAGCACAGCTTTGTTATCCAAGCTGGGAGGAAACCAGTCAGTAGTATTGCTAAATTTGGCTCCCAAGAGGCAAAAAAAATATGAAGAGGTGCAGATGGTGAGGACAGACACAATTCACAGTACAATTTAGAGGAGAGGAGAAAATTGAATATGGGTGGCATTCTGTTTTGCTCCTTCATACAAATCATTAAACTCAGCCCTGGCCTAGAAATTCTACTGTGTTAATTTTAAAAATCCATACATGTTAAATGAGTTCAGACATTTTAGGGGCAAGACACATGGTCGACACATAGCTGTAGAGCAAAGAAGGAGCAGATCATGTCATGGGACTTAGATACAACCCTTTCCAGAGATAGCTGGTGCTGATAAAATTAAGCATTTAAATCAGTAGCTATGGATGTAATGCAAAGACTGTCAGCTTGATGGCTCACTTTCCATGGAAAGCCAGTTAATGTGTGATTATGTGCACCTGGACAGGAATTAGCTTTTCGGCTACCAAAAACTTTGCATTTTAATACGGTTAAACTACGGGAAACTACGGTTTCTCAGATATTGGAGATCCTGAAGATCAAGATAATGCGTTGTTGATCTTGCCTCTGGGCAAGACAAGTAAAGAGGTGGCCTATGAACTTACAGATGGACCATTTGTTTTGTTTTCTGTATATTCAATTTGACTAAGTCTGAATCAGGAAAAAAATATACAGCAAGACAGGGAAAGGAAGGAAAAATTGTCTAACAATCTTTTTTTGTAAGGAGGAAACAATAACATGGCAAATTTAGGGGAAAAAAAAGGATGGGACAAGGCTCACACATAAAAACAAATCCTCTGTCAGAACTGTGCTTTAAAGGACCTGGACCATCCTTGTTTCCCAGTATAACTAGATGACTTTTTAATTTCCAGTTAACTCTGAGAGTGAAAATGTCTTCCGGGAGTGAATTCACATGGACTGCCGCAGGATGTCCTTTACCTCTAAAAATGATCTCTCTATTTCTGTCATATGCTGTTTGAATTGGCAGCAGTCTATACCCACATAAACCAATCCATAGGGGCATTCTAACATGTGCATGACACTGTTCATAGTGCATGAGATAAAATCCCCAATGTGGAAGACTTTGCCAGAATGTGGTTGATAAAAAACATCTGGTTTTGTGTCACTTCACTGAGTGTTCCTACCAAAACTTTAAAATATTCTTTCTTTGATGGAGGTTTATTGAAGCAGAGGAAACAAGGTATTTTGCATTTCAGTGAGAGATATATGCAAACTAATATGTGTGTTAATGTGTGCAAGTAGATGATTGGAGTGTGACAGGACAAGAGGCAATGGACACAAACCAAAGAACAGAAAATTCCAGTTAAGTATAAGAAATAGCGATCAGCCAGTCAGACACTAAGACAGGTTTCCCAAAAAAGCTGTAGCATCTCCACCTGCACAGATAGTCAAAATGACTGGACACAGCCCCAAGACAGCTGCTTCAACTTAACCACTGGCCTAGATTACCTCTTGAAGACCCTTCCAGCCTCCTCCATGCATTGGTTCTCAGAAATACACAGGATCACATTTTAAAAAGTTGGGGATGTTCTACATTCCTCCCTGAAAACAACAGAAATTATGTTGTTGTCAGCTGGTTTTTAAATCTAGTTCTGTGGTCCTGGATGCAAAGTCAACATCTCTGAAACTATAATGTTTTTTTAATACTTATCTTTAGAAGTCAGGTTATTCCAGATACTTTCAATGCTGGAGTAGCACACAGCCCAGCCAGACGTTTTGTTTGCATTCCTTCTCATTTCTGAAAATGTCAAGATTTAATAGCATGGATACAGTAAACTGTGGAATGCATTACAATCATTATTTTAGCAGTACACTTCTGAACAGTAGTATTCCCATTTTTTTGTCTAATTCTTTCTAAAAGAGGCTTCAGAAATACTACCAAATACAGTGCTATAAGAACAGATAACACAAAAATACACAACATTTATTAAGTTAGAATAAAAATAAAATGTCCATATGCTACTGCATTATTTTTGTTTTAGACAGTATTCCATTTCATGTATAAGAAACCAATATAGGTTTACAATGCATATTAATAGGGTCTATTTTTTTTCTCTGAATTTCTTCTCTTTAGAGCAGGAGAACCTTTACCAAATGTGAAGAAATTGCACCAGTCACCATGAGGTTAGTTCTGCATCTCCAAAAACCTGATTCTGTTACCACACTTCTCCACTCTTCTGCAGAACTGTGGGCCTTCTTTATTATTCCTCTTTCTATCTCCAGCAAACTTTAAGATGTTGTAGAGGTACAGATCCAAAGGTACTAGCAGAAAATCCGGCTTTGAACAGTTTGAAACCCGTGAATAAGCATCTGAAATGATATGTTCTTATCTCAGCTGAACCTACACACATTTTTGTGGTTAAGGCAACACCTATCTACCGTAAGCAAGTGTTTTGTCATGCAGCGAAGCCTGTTTCAGGAACAATGAAATAATTTCAACATATACAGGTATCTACCAGATTTCACATGCTAAGAAAATCTTTCTAATTTTGGAGCAAGAGATTTTGCTTGCAGGATACCTTGATGCCAGATTTCTCAAGTGCTCAGACACAAGCTGTCCTCATGTACTCATACCACCAGTGCTCACAAGCTTTTTCACATATGGTCATGCTTTCCAGGGAACACAGAAACCTGCCAGTTTAAAAATGTTTCTAGATGAGCTGACCCACTCAGAGACACACAGCTGCAGAGGCAGACAGGGATCTCTGAGTTGCACAGCCCACCTCCACATGCAACAGCGGGAGCTGGTGGAAGGGCTCCCCGTGAGATGGTACAACACTGGAAGAGGATATGACAAATGCCATCCTTGCCACGGCACTGATGGACATCTGTGGGAGCAATCCATTTAATTGTTCAAAGGACAAAAACCTTTTCTACGTCAGCTGGAAATTAAACTGTATTCTGGGTTTCTAATGTTATTTCCTATAGAGTACAGCCCAAGGAAAGTGATAAGAAACCTTTCTTTGCTAGAAAGTTCAAGTGAGCTTTATTGCTGAGTATAAAACAGAAATCATTACAATTTTGGCTGGAGTTAATGTTTTTTTATGCAGTAATATTCTGAAATGTATAAATCTAACCTGATTTATTGCTGTACAGTGGTTCACGCTTTCTTCACTTGAGAATTACTGTAAGAAACAATGGAGCTAAAGTTTTGACACAGAACCAGGAATATGCAACTCTCAGATTGTAATGCTGAGCATAGTAGGAATTCTCTGCTTTCTGGCCAGCCACCTAGTAACTCTGTGCAAATTTCTCAGAAGCGTGCAGTACAGGATGACCAGAGGTCAATGTGACTGGGAGAATTACCTGATACCCAGCTTCTACCAACTTTGTGAGGAGCAGAACTTGCACAAAACTGAGGATTTAAGAGCAACTGTAGCTCATTTTTCCAGTCTCCTGCTTAGCAATGGATAGCAAATCCATTAGATATTTGAGACCCCCAGATACATTGTTAGTGCTATTCATTCTGCCCAGTGCTATGATGATATAAATCACTCAACTGATGCTAATAATTATTATTTATTAGTTTTGAATAATTTGGCACCTTTAAGAAACCAATATTATGTTCATCATCACTCTGATTCCAGTGACATTTCCGACTATACCTCTTTCATAAATTCTAGCTGAAAATTTCATATCACATTCTCATTTTCAGTCTCTTTCTTTGGCTGGTACCTCTTGAGTCCTGAAACTGCACAACTGAAAGATTTAATACTGGCCACAAAGATGAAGTCTAGCACATAAGCTTTCCTAAAACAAAAGTTAGTATATAATATAATACGTTTCCTCTCCCTAGATTCAAAAGAAAAAGAGTATGTGTATATGTGTATGTGGAGGGGAGGCATGAGCTAAATCTAAACAGATGCAGTATGGATGTAGAAAAAATTAAAAGGAAAAATCAGAGAGGAGAACAGATTCATTTCAATTTCTTTTAATGGGATTTGTATTGTTAAATTTGTGACATTAGAGTAGCCACTCACAAATACTATGACCACCAGCCTGCAGAGAACTTTTAGAGCCTTCCTGGAACCCAGGCCCACAGCCCCCATCTTGTTTTCCTCTCCCACATTTATGCTCTGCCTCCTTTTCTCCACCCCCCCGAAAACACACCATTTTCTATACTCTAACTGTGAATCATGTACAAGTTCATTTTCCAAGTAGGTTTTGATACATGTTGCATAAGTGTAGTTGACAAAGTAATAGGCATGGTAATTGAATTATGAGATGGATGGTAGATGACGGCCTGAGATTACCAAACCTAGTGACATCACCCGTCTGGATTAGGTGGGGCCATAGTCTTCATATCTTGCTATTAGGAAATATTGTGATTATCTGATTTGTGTCACCAGGTAAACCTGTGCACCAGGAGTGCAAAGAGTAGCAACCAACAGGACTAGAAAATAAATCCTATCAAAACTGTCTTCTGAGATATGGCTTCATTTTATTCTTCAGACTGAACACACTTTAGGGTGGGGGAAGCTGGAGGGGGCTGGGGACAGCGCTTGGGAGGCACCACAGCGAGGCGGCAGATGGACATCGCTGTGTGCTGGCCGGAATGGTCAAGCTGCAGACTCTGCTGCAGCAGGCCAGAGGTTCTCTAGGTGAGGCGCTGGTGGCTTGAATCCAGCCCTACAGTTACATTTGGGCCTAGCTTTACGTACAACAGCGTGTCTGTAAACTTAACGGCCTGAAATTAATTATGTGCAAAACTGTTTGTGTTTCGGAGGATTTAGATTGTTGCGATGGGAAAAATTAATTGTAGATAGTAGAAACCTTAGAAACTTCCAGATCCACCCATCTGATAACAAATCACAGACATTAGCTATGAATTTTCAATGTCATTACAGCAATAAGAGAAGATATTGTTCAGATTGTGGCCACTTGATAAATCATGCCAAAGCTTTCAATAAATCTAAGTGTCTGTCCAGAGATTATCATTATGGTAAACAGTACAAAACTGGACAGCTAGAATGTTTCATTCCTTTCCTATGTTACAGTCACTTCATCCTTGCCAGCGAATGTGTTTTCTTTTTTCATAACCTTATATTGCTTAGCCCCAAGTTGGAAATCTCTTCTCCACGTATTTCAGCACATAGAATTTATATCATCAGATAACTCTGTGAGCTGGCCAAGTTTGATGCATTTCAGGTATTGGCAAAGCCTAACAAGCCCTTGGGGAGACAGAGTAGCTTGCCAGGTGGCACAGAGAATCAAAAAGACAGAGAGAGAATAGCTCCCAAAAGGAGGGGAGCAGCATTTGCAAGCTTATTAAAGCAGCCTTTGTCACTCAGCCTATCGCTGCACTTCCTAGTTCTGGCCAGGTTAGGAAATGAGAAGCAGAACGTCAAAACGCTTCCTCCTGACTTAGTTGCCTGTGCTTTGGGATCAAAGTAATGCTCAGAAACAAGGGCGTCTTCTGGGTGAGGAAGGCTACTGGTCTACACTGCTTAGAGAAGAGAACTTATGTCTACTTCCTACCTGAAAGCCCACACAGTTTATTACATGTTTTGACTCCTTAACTCCAAGGTGAGCTGAGATCTTGATGATTGAGGCAGCACTTGATAATGATGAAATGGGAAAAGCCTTAAGGCACTTCCACATTTTTCACAGAAATTTATTTTGTTTCACTGTGACATGCAGTATTGTCCTATTCTCTGTTTCCTGCTGTTAGAGCAAATGAGTGGACAGTCTTCACAACCCTAAGAGAATTCCCAAACTTTCTCATGTGTTAGTACCTTTCTTAACTTCTGCTTAAATCTTTAAAGGGAAAGAAAATGGCTAATCATCCATTCCACTGAAGAAACATCATTTGATTCATCCCTGCATAGCCGGTTGCATGTCGTGACAAATATTAAGTAAGTGAGGTGTGAAGTCCAAAATCTGGTCCTAGGTCAAAAACATTTATCCAAACACTAAAGTGAATCTGCAGTAGTAGTAGAAATGGTACATAGGCAGAGAATGTAGGGGAAAAAAGGCTTTTTTTTTTTTAAATTGGATATAAATTCAGTGTTTTTACAGTATGTTATTGTCAATAACTCATCTGCTTAAATGTTGGTAGTGTTGTGACAGGTTAGTGATTACTGGAGGAGAAGACAGAGTTTCAGAAGACCCTCAGACTACTCAAGGGACTAGTACTTACTTACTTTAAATTATAAAATTCAGCCTGAAAAAATGAAATATCCAGGGAGCTTATAAACAGGTGCAAACATCCTCTTTCTTAATTGCTAGGTAGAAGAGAACATGTTCTTCCAAGCATTTTTCACTGCAGAGATAAACAATCAGCAAAGAACAGAGAACAGCTGGATTAGCTAAAATGAGTTTATCCATTAGTTCAAATCGGTGATTAGAACAAAGGTTGAACTTAATTATTTTTCTGTAAGGAATTATCCTATGTAGTTTATCTCCGAGGCTTTTTGTGATATAAAGTCTGTTTAACCTTGCACTTGCTGTTGTATGAGCAAAACTTGACAGAATGAGAGACAGAGATTTTAAAAGTTTTGCCAGGGGAGAGGAGGAAGGATGTATTTGTAAAATAAGTATATGAAACTACACATTTGCATGTATATATAGACATGATAAACTTTGCACATTGCATTTGGCCCACCATATTATACTCTTCATAGGTTCTTCATTGAGTGAGTCAGGATTTAATCCTAACCACTAAAAGGCAAAAATGAAGATAGTATTGTTTTCAGTGATTCAAACCATAGATGTATGCATAAAAGCATAAAAGGCTTTTGCATTTGTTGCTAGCCCAAACGAGCTTTCATGTTTCATGACTCAGCCTGTGTTAGGTCATGTTATGGCTGAAGGAGAGATTCCCAGAGCCATTTAGTGTCTCCCTTTGCAAGGGTGATATTTGGGCTTGCACCTGAGGCCTCCCTAAGCCAAGGTGAGGAAATGGTTCCCAAGAAGATCCCCAGCAGCTGTGCCAGCATCCAACCTGGCAACCATCCAACATCATTTTCTCAAACCTGTTGTATACTGATGAATTGTTTGTTGTAATGACTCAAAAACACTTCCAATACTTTCCTTTCTTATGGTAAGATTAATTTTTAATACAAAATGCAAGATTTTCTCCTCACTGTGATCAGCCAGTCATGGCTGGTGGCACTGTCTCTCTCTGTAAGATATAAACCTAAATAGCTCATTGAGGAAAGCATGTGTCAAAATGTGAAGGCCATATTTTTCCAGCGTCCAGCAGTTTGTGCAGGTATCCATGAAACCGCAATACAGAGCAAAACCATTGAATCATAGAATCATAGAATGGCCTCTGAACTCATTCCAAGAGCTCTGCGTCTTTCTTGTACTGAGGGCCCCAGGCCTGGATGCAGTACTCCAGATGGGGCCTCACAAGAGCTGAGTAGAAGGGGACAGTCACCTCCCTCTCCCTGCTGGCCACTCCTCTTTTAATGCAGCCCAGAACATAGTTGGCCTTCTGAGCTGCCAGTGCACGCTGATGACTCTTGTCCAGCTTATCATCCACCAGGACCCCCAAGTCCCTCTCCGCAGGGCTGCTCTCAAGGAGTTCTTCCCCCAGGTTGCATAAATACCTGGGATTGCCCTGGCCCAAGTGCAGCAACTTGCATTTGCACCATGGCTAATCCTTTTCAGTATTATTTTCCCCCAGCATGAATGTGCTTTGTATTTCTGTGTCAGCAATATTTTAGCAAGTAATGATAGCAGTTAGGAGACATCTTTGCAAAATGACAACTTCTATTTCTGTAAATATCTACTGTTCTGAAAAAAAAAAAATAGGATATCGAACATACTCAAAAACTGTCTTCCCAAGTTCTAACTTAGGAAGATCTCAGCTTCAATAAATAAATGCATACAAATTGAATGTTGACCATATTGGTTCCTTTTGAAATGTTATTACAAAATGTTGAAATAGTTTATGGATATGAAATACTTAGATTTTCTAACACTGTTTCCAGAAATCAATATTATTCATGAAAAAGAGATTAGTTGAGGTGAAACCTATGTGTCAACAGGATCTTTTTTTAGTATTACTAACTTCATTCAGGCTGAGGTGTGACCTTATGAAAGCTTCCATGCATGCAACTGTAAAGCATAGCTGTATGGAAAACCAACATTCAAGGCAGATGAACGATGTCAAACTAAGTTTGTTGGGATGAAAATAGATAAGAGATCTTGAATTACTAAATTTCTTGATCAGGGAAATTAAGAGAAGTTTTGGTAATTTCTGCTAATTTTGTATACTTTCATTGCTGAAAATCAAAAGATAGGCATAGAAAAGTGAATTATTGTGTCTTGACAGTTATATTTTAGCAGTCAGAGTTATTCTTGGCTTTTTTTTTTCCCCAAAGTCTTTTAGATATTCTCATGGAGAAACTGGGATGCCTGAAAAATGAAAAGTTGATGTTGGATTCACAAAGGTAAGTTATTCTGTGCTTTAATTGTACCGTCAATGCACAGAATCGAATCTGAAGTATCATGATCACAGAAGGATCAACTTTTGTTTTCTTTTAAATGCAGCTGATCTTCTCTAAGAGGAAGCTGTGAACGGGAGCAGCTCTGCGCCTCATTTTGTTGCTGGTGTGCATTGTCCCAGCCCAGTCCTCAGCACACGGCGAGGGCTGCGTGAGGAAGGGGCACTTGTAATCGGTCAGAGTTACTTCCACTTCTCAGCCTTCAATCACTAAGGAAGGAGGACTTCCCTGCCAAGTATGCCACTGCTGGCATTGTATCTCAACTGATACAATGAAAGGAAACTGAAAGAAAACCAAATTTGAAAACTCCCAGCCTATGCCTGGCTACCCAGCAATGTGACATTCAGTCAGAGCTGATTAATTTTACACTGGTAGGCAATATTTTATTTATTTTTTAACAGTTGGATGAAAGTTGAACATACCCCTTAATCCTTTTGACTAAGAAACTAGTTACCTTTCCAAGAAAATTGTTACCATACTGCTTTCTTCTCTTTTGAAAGCCCATATGGACAGATAAGCTAAGAATAGAACAACCAAATCTGACTAAGGTTCCAACGTACATATTATTACCACTGTGATCATCTCATTTCCGCTGCACTGGCCTTAGGCCAGGAGCCAAACACTTGGAAAACTCTGGTTCACTTAAAGACTGAATGTGCTTGGAGAAAAAACAAATCCCAAAACACTGCCTCTCTGAAATATCAAACGGAGTATATACCAGTTTTTACTCCATATAGTCTCAGGCACTATTAATGTCTAGATTTTCATTCAACTTGAGGTCTGGAATGAAATAAAGTCCCCAGACTATTGCTTACAGAGCATGAAGAGATTGATAGTAGTCTCTTTTTTGAAGAATAAGTGAGGTCAATAAAGGATGTGCGGGAAGGGAACAAACTGACTTGCCCTCAGGACCTGCTGATGTTGTCAGGAGAGCAAACCACATAGCATGTGTTCTGGCACAGAGGGCAGGCCCCTGAGCAGCATGGCAGAAATGTTCTGGATGGCAGCCTGGGAATTGTTTCTCTGCTCTGTCCTTCTCTCTCATGCAGTCAAGAAGAAATTCAGAAAGGCCAAGCACAAGTATTTGGCTGAAAGATTCCCTTGTAGTGCATTTAGCTGTGGAGAAAGCACAGACGAAGCAAGTTAGGAAGATCAGAATTAAGGAGTTCAAGTTAAAGGATGGTAAAGCACTTAGGTGGGAAGCTTCAAGTGCTGCTGAACCCTCAGCATCAGGGGAATCAGTGTCTCAGGATCACCAGTAAGGGCTTCTCTCCAGTGTAAATGTCTCTCTGAAGAAGCAAGGATGAGTGATATATATATTTGAAGGGGAGACAGAAAATTTCGGGACAAAACTGAGATGTTCCAAGAAGTTAAGCAAATGCCCTTATTTCACCCAAAATAAACTGCATCTCTCTGCTTCACTGTGAGTTTATTTTCAACTTGTTTTCAGCGCTAAATCCATAAATGTACTAAGGGCCAGACAGAATCAGAAAACCACAGGCTGGCTGAGGTTGGCAGGACTTCTGGGTCTGTCAGGCCCACCCCCAGCTCCAGCAGGGACACCCAGAGCAGGGTGCCCAGGCCACGTCCATGCAGCTTTGGAGATCTCCAGGGAGGAAACCCCACAGCCTTTGGGCAACCCGTGGCAGTGCTCCGTCACTTGCAGAGTAAAGAAGTACTGCGTGGTGTTTAGATCTTCAGTTATTCCATAACACAGGACTACACACATCTGTAGGAACTCATTACCATGTGGACTACTTTATCTTTTTAAAACAGTTTTGTTTTGTTTTGTGGCAGTAGTCATGTGGCCTCTGTTGTCACCTTTAGAGTGAATGAGTGTTCCAGCAGCGTTTGTGAAAAATCACCCAAAGCTAGAACTTACCAAGCAGAAAAATTCTCATCCTGTAAGGATTACTCCATAGGCCAAGGACCAGAGATTTTTGTAACATAAACACCCAAACAGTAGAGGCTTTTTTAATTTTTTTAAAAAATATAGTACGTCAATTTTGCAGAAAGAATGAGTCAACTGATTTTTTTTTAAGTGTGAATAATGTAATTTAATTTAAAAGAATTAGGAAGGAAAGAAAAAACACAAAAAAGAAGTCATGAAGTAGTTACTGAAGAAGCCAAATCCTCACCTCTCTTTGGTCCATTTGCTGAAGGAAAACTTAGTTGCTAGCAGTAGCTGTTTATAACAGCTTGTAGATGTAGTGCCTGCTTGTTTTGGCAAACAGCAAGGCTCAAAAGTGTGACTATTTTCTTCTCTGTGAAGAATCTGCAGTGGGACAGGTTCCTGATGTCAGATACAAGGCTGCAAAGTGGGAAAAAAGGAAAAGAGGTAAAGAAAGAAGCTGCTTTGATGGGAGTGTATATGATCGCATGATATATTTCTACTTCAAAATGAGCTGAAACAGGTACTCAGAATTGCCCTTCTCAGGAGAGTATTCCTGGATGTGAGCTGGAACCTGATGTTATGCTGAAGCCCCCACAACTGGCCTTGAATTTGCCATTAGGAGCAAAGCTCTAGTCAGCAACGCTGCTCAGGGAAAGAGTCACAGAAAAGCAAAGCAGAAAGGGTGTGAACATACAGACAAGAAACTTGTTTGAAAGTGTGAATGAGTATTAGCAAACCTGAGACATCATTTACACAGATCTCCAAGCCTGTAGGCCAGGATCCTCCTGGTTCTGCTTTCTCACCGTTAACCTTGACAGTGTGTTGCATTTCCCTTGCAAACACACAAGCTCCAGCAAAATGCTACTTCCATTTTCATTAAAATCCCAAGTGTCAGCATTAGAAAACTCTTTTTGTCTAGACTAGACAAATTCCAGATTTTTATTCATTATACATCTATCATAGCAGACAAGTCTAAAACAGTTACCCAATATAATATCTTTCTTTTTTTTTTCCCATAACAAATTAAAGGACTTTAATCTTTGCTCATAAAAGAAATATTTCTGGAGGCTCTTGTTGAGATACATTCCTTTTCCTGAACAGCCCCATCTGTTGTTCATTTCTGCCGTCTTGCCTGGTGGGGATCTCCCTTGACTCATGTTAGCACAGCAGATGTCACCACTCTGCAGAGCCTGGGCTTGACAGGCGGAGTGCCAGTACACCCAGAATCCTGCATGTCTTGGAGACTGCCACCTTCAGAGTCTACACGGAGCCAGTGCAGAAATAGCATCTGCAGGGATGTCAGGGGTTGCCCCTTTGGGAGGAGAGTGGTGGGAAGTGTGTTCAGGTGCTGCTCAGCTGTGGAACGATTGGCTGCCACTATCATCACTTCATTTGCTTCCAAAAAGAGGCCTGTGTAAATTCCCTTACAGGGTTTTGGAAGCTTTCTGTTCCTGAAGGCACTGGTCATTGGAGAATGGACCTCAGCAGTGCTAATTAACACCTTTAAAAATGATACCTTCCGGCTTTCGTGGATATCCCAGCTAGCTCTTGAAAGGTGTATGATAATTCACCAGCTCTCTGCCTCTGAAAACCAAGGACAACCTCTATGCAAATCTTCCTGCCGGCTCCTGCACAGTTGTGATTGTTGCTGTACAGGTATTTACTGTGTAGATTACATCAGTCAAAATGCTCCATCTATATCTAATTATTCTTCTTCCTTATCACCAATCAGGAATGCCAATTAGTATAAGGAGTAGAAAATGAACGGATAAGATCTCTGAGTGAGCAGTTTCTCAGTAATTAATAGCAGGCAAATTGCCATCTGTCAAGCACCTGTTGGTTTCCTGGTAATAAATTGGGGAATATCTGAGATACATGGCAAAGGAACAGAGGAAGATAGAGGTAAAATGGAGGGAATATGCATGCAGATCATGTCCCAACATGGAATAAAGTTTTAAGGGGCAAGAGGAAATTAATTTTCAGGGCTGGAACCTGGGGAGTTCCAGAAAGCTCTAGGTAGGTTGGTGCAACACATAGGTTTTCTTTTTTTCACACATTGTGTGAATTTGAAATGATTGAGTCAGTGTCAAAGTTTTTGGTTACTTGGATTAGGCTCATACTTACCCTTGTACAGGCAAGATTTCTATCACAGATGGGACCCATCATGTCCCTGCATCATGATGTCCAACAAAAATATTTACAAAGAAAAGGAGGCATTTATAAATGCCTTTAGACATTTTACCAGGGCTTGTTGCTGTCAAACTAAAATGTTTGACACTGAGTAGCAGGAGGATATCAAAAAGATTCAAACTGACTGCTACTTATCTGTCCTGCAAAAAGCCTATACCTCAGCTGTCAGTTCATACAAAACATGTTGCCTTTTTTCCCTCATCTTAGCAGGTATAGAATGGAGTAGCAGAATTTGACATTTTGTCTTTCCTTATTTTTGAGGGATCATCCCTCAGTGAAGACAGGAGGGTGGAGGATATGTGGGGTTACCATTCCAATCTTTCTACTTTTTTTCTTTTTTTCAAGTTTTAATACCTCAGCCACTACTTGCTGGAGAAGGCTGCTGGTTCCTTCAGTCACCCACCTTAACCACTGATCTTATATGATTCTTCATGACAGTGCTTTTGAGGTGCTTTCTCATTAGAAACTTGTCCAATACTTTCTCAGTCTAGCTATGGCTGTCTTTTAAGAAAACGTAAGTCAGTTTTGGACTAGAAGAGTTCATGCTTGACTTTGACTGCAGTCAGAATGAAATAGAGATTTTGTGTGGAGTACGAAGCAAGAGTACTCCACATTCAAATACACAGAGACAGCAAATTTCCCTTGGTCAGTGACTGATGAACATGCTGAGCTAAGACCTGCAGCTATGGAGACTCTTTAATATAACACTGACTCAACAATTAAGTCCCTAAAAAATCGCGTAGGAAATGCTTATAAAAGAGGGGCAGGGATCCGTGTCCTTTGATGACTCCATCAATCAACTTCAGCAACAAGGAGGCTTAACTGGAACACTCCAAGCAGGTATTGTTTTACAACTCTTAAGAAATATTTACTGCTAAAGGTGATCCACTGCATCCTGCCCTAGAAAATGCTGAGTAATCACAAATAGTGCTTAACCGCACTGCTGAAAATCAAGTATAAGCACTTGAAAGGTGACTGTTATCCAAAACAGGGAGACAAAGATACAAAGCCCTTGCAAACAGTAGGTTAACAGCAGTAACAAGACGCAGCCAAATGAGGAAAGTCCTTTTGACTGCCTTCAGCCCAGCGTTTTTTGCGTAATGAGTGTCACACATGAACAGTCTGCATTAAGGGGACACTAGGCCTAAACCTGTCTTTGTCTGCTCACACAGAAGTTGCTTCTTGTACTGTGGTAGGTCACAGGAGAAAAACAGGAGGTACCTCCATCCACTCCTTTCATCTAAATCTTTTGCCATGCTTGGACCATGAAACAGCGTAAACGTTTCCTAACCATGAGTAACAGCCCATCTCTTTCACACATTTTCCCTCCTACCTTGAAAACCTACTTTGCAGCCCCTCCACTCTGCCACATCTGCTTGCCAGTCAAAATCTGTTGTCCAAGAGCCTTTTTAGGAAGAAAGTAATGAAAAGTGCCCCAAATGGCACACCCAAAGGCCTAGAGGAATGGTTGCTTGAAGGCTGTTTTTATATTTCAATAAGATTTAAGCTAGTGGATAAAACATATTTAGTCTTCAATCTTTTCTATTAACTCATATCCTTTCAAAGGCAGCAAACACTAAAAGTCGTTGGTTTATTTACTTTCTTTTTTCCAGAAAAAAAAGACCTGAAAAAATAAATCCTTTTCAAAGTTGTTTACTGATTGTAAGTTACAATGATACCGTATCAAACTGCAGGCATAGTCTTGTATGCCAGCCAGATTTTGTAATATGTTGTTACTTTCCCTCATTCTGATGCAATATACTAATTACTATACCTAAACTTTTGTTTTCCTTTTGATGCAGCACTGTAGTAGCAAGCTGTGATGAAACCTATTAAGTCTGGATAGCTGTAGAGAACTATCAAAAGGTGAAATACCTATAAAATAAAGATGAGCTAAAAGGTGAATGACAGTTCACATGGAGATAGAGATAAGCAGAGGAGATGAGAAGGAAATTCGTCTCCCCACCTTATGCAAATCTACAAGATTTTGAAATATTTATTTTTCACAGTTTCAAAGACTAAAATCAAAATCTCAAAACTGTTAGCAAGTTGCAAATCAGCGGAAGTTATTATCTAGACCAAATCAGTTTTCTTTATATGACACACAATTTACTAACATAATGATCTAAACCAGCATACATTTTTATACAAAGATTTTTGCATATCTGTAATAAATTCCCAAGCATATTTCTCAACATGCATTTCATCTAAGAGATAAAGATATGCTATGGTCTTCATTTTAGAGGAAAGAAAACTTGAGTATGGGAAACTTTTTCAGATTGCACAGCTGAAATTAGGTGTTCTTCACCATATATAACCCTATAAAAGTAAGAAACCTCTAGATATTCCTGATCATTCAGTATCTTTGAAAATTTAATTTTAGTGACCTATTATTATCAGTTTGACCCTAAGGCAGACCCTTTGAAGGAGGTCATAACACAGCTAATAAAGCAAATCAGTCACCTGGACTTTAAAGGTTGATGTTAGCTATCAAATCATCATGCTCTTATACGTAACAAGAACTTTGGCTGAGAACCGAGAAGTAAATACTTCTTTCCTCACTATTTATCATCTCAGTCTGGTAGTTTTCCAAGTACTTTATCTAATATTTGGACACATTTGTTCATCACATGAGATGGCTGGGCAGGCTTCTGTCTACCCTAAATTTTGAAAAGAAATGTCCACATTTTTATCAAAGTGCAGTATACTAACATGTGAGTTCCTGCAATAACTTAGAACACTTTTAGATTTTTGGCTGTATAAAATCATGCTGTTTTTGAGGAAAGAGCTTTTAATTTACAAATGCAGGTTTAGATAGATTTACGCTTAGTTTCCTTTTCAGAGGTTGAAATTCTTGGGGGATATGTGACAAAAATACAACAGGAGATACAAATGAGGTCAGTAACACAGCAAAAGGATCTTTTTAAAGAAGAGAAATTGACTATGAGTGACAGGGTAGCAAAAAATTTACAATGAAGGCTGTTCAGTAGAGTGACTGGATTTACAAGGTAATTGTATGTTGCTACAGAGGTTGTCTTTCCTCATCTTTGTGAAACACCTCAAATATAAAACCAGTGACTTTCTAACACTGAAAAACCATGGACTAGCTTCTTAAGCCTTTTATAAAACTAAATTGCAGGACCTAATGACATCAAGGGACAATGAAATACACAAAACTGCTAAGTTCAGGATCTTTGCTACAGGAAATAAAGCCAAGGATATTAAGGAGAATGGCAAAGCTCCATTTTATTTGGGAAATGGACCTAATGTTTGCTTTGAAGCCCTGGGAGATAGGGGGGTGGAAGATCAAGCACTAAAAACTTCCGACACTCAGTTTCACCTGAGACTTGGAATCATCAGTGATAGTTTAATTAGAGAGGAATGTTAATTAAGGCTCCAGGCCCCATGTATAGACGCTAATTAATTGCATGTGTTGATTAACATTTTGCTGTATTGAACATAGAACAGCCTGGATAAATCCTATGTGGAAATGCCACGTGTAAGATAATTCAAGCCTGTTGTAGTCAGGGCTGTGAATGGGCATTAGTATGCCTTTGATTTAAAGAAGCCAGCTCTGCTCCCTTAGAACTGGACCTGGATGAGTGTAATTATTCCTGGCATATGTGCTGCATGCTAAGAAGCACCAATGCGAGGTAGAAAGGCAGATACCCAAAACAGAGGGAAAGTGAAGGATGTTTTCCAACTGCCCACTAGCAAACAGCGCATGTTGTTTTGCACTTCTTGACAGGATGAATTAAAAGTATGCCTGTAGGTATTTGTGTGGTTTAGCAATAGAGCTAAGGCTACCTGAAGATCTGACAATACCCTAAGGAGCACTCTTCTGCCCTGTCTTCCTGTGCCTGCACGTTCCCCCTGTTCTATGGGCTACCACTGTCCCGGCAGTGAACAGCTTTAGGAGGGCAGCAAGCAATCCCATTGTTTCCACAGGATTAAAGGGATTAAAGTTCTGCCAGCCTTGCGCTTCATAGCTGGATTAGATTACGTTGTCACATCTTCCTAATAGGAGAAGCAGGCATAGGCAATGAGGTTGGGCCATTTTGGAGGTAGCTAGCTGCTAGATTGGCTTAGCTGTATTGTACAGTTGCACTCTTAGGTTTATCTTCTTTATTGTGTGCACACAGCCTCATTCAACTAACTGTTCAGGTGCTGGGTAGAGAGCAGTAAGAACAGACATAAAGTCCCAGGTCCCAGTTCCAGCTGGAGCAACTGCCATTTTGCAGTCACTTTGCCTTTGGGAACACTCAATTCTTGTTTGGTAGTGGGTGAGAGATTTTAGGAACAATGCCTGTCCTTTTAATGCTATGTTGCTGAACTATGTTGTAACCACCAATTGCTTGGCTCTTTAGAAAATCATTTGGCTTGTTAAGTTGTCTCAGGAATGAAACTTGCCAAGATTTAGACATGCTAATATTGCTGTTGACTTCCAGGGAATTACTGAAGTGTAGGAACTTGAGAATGCTCAAAGGAGTTGGCAGCGATTATGGCTAAACTAAAGATATCAAAGCTCAATTCTTCAAAAATTTCTACCAAAGGTGTAAAAGAATAAAATGAGGACTTTGCAAAAGTGAGCTAAAGCTGGATCATTAATTTCAGAATAAATAAAAATCACCAGAGTTCCTTACCTCTAGTTTCAAGTAGAATCTAAGTCTCTGACATGTTTGTGATTAGTTATGTCAATTCCATGGGTTGCTATATAATTACAGGTTGGGAAACAGTTAGAAGATCATCAATATATGTTGAGGGAACGTAATGTCGGTACAATCCTCTTGCACTCCCTTTGTGTACTGCAGCAGTGAATTAAAATAAACTACAGCCCAATGGTAGTATTTTTTCTGCTTAAATAAACAAGTACACAAACACACATGATCTTATGACCTTCCAAATCTGATGACAAAATCAGGGGGGTTCGGCTGCAGAGGAACAGATGAACTCTTAGACAGTCACCATAAGCCATTTGTAAGATCTTGTGATTTCCTCAGTGTCGATTAAACACATTAGTAGATTCTTTATCCACAAATGGATTATGTGCTTTAGATTCTTGTCGAGTCAATCACAATAATACAGCTATGACAAAAAAAAAAAAAAAAGTATATGTGTGTAACTAATTTCTAACTCCAGCACTGAATTTCTCAAGTTTGCCTATGACAATGGTTTGTTGCCCCCCCCCATACATTGCTTTGCTTACATGAAAAAAAAATCTGACAAGTTTTAAAAAAGCTCCACCTCTGATTTTCTTGCTGCTTATCTTGTCATTGTTAACAGAAAATGGCTGCTTGCTGAGGACAGCAGCTTTCACTTTATTCTGAACCAGACCTATTTAATCACTAGTAAAGCAACTAGTTAAAATTTCAAAAAAACATTATTAAGTGCACGTTCCATATGAAGTGATTGATATGGAAGAGGAGGTTCAGCTTTTCTCTCTATCCCCATTTCTGAAGAATGAAAATTGTTTTTTGTTTACAGATATCTTCTTATATAGAGTTTCATATCCTTATCTTTTCTCTAGGTCAACATTTTTTTTCTAGTGGAAAACTGGGTTGAGATTTTTAGGGGAAAATTTGCCAGAAGAAATTTAAGAGAATGGAATTATATAATGGAGAACCTTCTGAAAATTTCTACATGTAAACACAAATCAAGATTTTCTTCATGTCTGTGGACCAGCACTTTCAATACTCAACATCTACTTATATTTTCCCCATTGTTGTGACTTATTCTAAAATCACAAATCATGCCCATTTTTATAACTACAAAGCTGCATTACTAGTTAACTCACAGCTGAATTTAAGTCACTATATTTTTTCAGAGATAAAGTAGTATTCCATGAATAATGTTAAAAAAAAAAAAAAAGTATTCTTTGTAATAAACAAGACTAGAGTGACTCTCATTTCTGGTGAACTTTAACTGCTTTCTAAGTGAAATATAATGAAGCTTAGAGTTTTCTATACATTCTTTTTTCAGGAAAAGCCAGTGTGTAATGCCTGACTATGATAAATGTAAGAGTAACGGATTTTAGAAGGGATAAGAAGATATTTTTCAGTCACTTAAATGTGTGAGTGCCTTTTTTAAAAGGACATTGACTTTCATTTTCTGCACTAACTTGCTTCACTTCTTCCTCATTCAGCTGACCCCCACAAAACTGATGAATCAACTGACAAGTAAGATAATTTAAATGATTTCAGCAAGTCCTGAGGAAAGAAGTTTTTGCTCAGTATGCAGAAAATATAGGAGCAGGTAGAACAAGTGATAGGTTCAAATCAGGCTCATATCTATGACTGAACTGAGCTGGCAAATTTTCTGTGCTTATTCCTAGGAATGGTATTCAGAGACATGCTATAATCCAGCCAATAGGAAATGAAAGACATTATGGAGATCTAGCACAAACTCAGTAAGACAGATAGTAGTTAGGTAATGCATTGATATGCTGAGGAATTAAATAATGAGCTGGGATTCAATAACTCTGTTAACTGCTGTGTCACATTAATGCTGCTGAACTACACAGGCAATACGCTGGCCCTCACCCTATGCTTCTGTTCCTTCCTCTCCCTCTGCCATTCTACAGCAACAGCATGGAGTACTCAAGCCCTGCAGTGCCCTAGCCAGAAAGAGGAGGCTGGGGTGAGTGCTAGAGATAAGGCAGCCCACTAGACTCCTGTCATTAAGAGCTCCTTTGGCACAGAGTAGCTCCTGTTTAAGCTCTTCCCTGAAGGTCACAAACAGAAATAATTTCCCCCAAGGATTTTATAATGTCTTTAGCACATATATACAGCAAGCTAGAAGTCTGTCTGTCTTCCCCACACTCAAAGCAAGTGGCAAGAACAGTATTTATGTCCACAGCAGTATGAACACCTCTGGGAAGGTGGTATGCGATGCTGCACCACATGTGGGATTTCCCTGCACTTGGAGGTGACAGTGAGGGCCTGGATCAGGTGATTCATCGATGCTGCTGAACCTAGGAGGAAAACAGTCAGATCTCCCTCACAAATCCAGGGTTGGAGCATCTTTCCTATGAAGAAAGGCTAAGGGAGTTGGGCTTGTTCAGCCTGGAGAAGGCTCTGGTGGCCTTCCAGTAGTTAAGGGGAATTCATAAGCAGTGGGGAGAATGATTTTTTTACAGAGTCTGATATAATTTTAGTTTTAAATTAAAAGAGGGGAAATTTAGATGAGATGTTAGGAGTAAATCCTTTACTCAGAGGATGGTGAGGCCCTGGCACAGCTGCTCAGAGAAGCTGTGGTGCCCCATCCCTGGAGGCACTCAAGGCCAGGTTTCGATGGGGCCCTGGGCAGCCTCAGCTGGTGGGTGGCAGCCCTGCCCATGGCATGGGGTTGGAGCTGGACGGGCTTTAAGAATCTTCCAACCTGTGAGATTCTATGGTTCTATGATTCTATGATCTTCCTGTAGTCCATGTAGTTGGGTACTTACCCTTTCAGCCATCAGGCCGAGTCAGCCAGAGGACTGTTATGGGCTGTGGAGGAGTTTCTGGCCCCTGTGAACTAATTAAATTGAATATATCACAAGATGTTGTCACTCCATAATTTGGAAGGTAAAAATAAGAAGATAAAAATAGAAAAGATGTGGGTAAAAGGAGCATCTTTAGCACATAGCTAAGATCGAGTTTTCTGGTAAGGTAACAGATGTGGAAAGTGGAGACATGAGTACTTACCTGTAACCATTTTTGTTATACTACGGTGAATGGGAGGCCTGAATTTCAGGAGGTCCTAACGGATCTTTAACAACTCACAATCCATCATCAGGACAGATACAAATGAAGCAGGGAGTGAGAGAACTGTGTGTAGGTATCAAACACAATGTAAATTATGGAAAGCAGTTTAGAAAGAGAGGAGAATTTGGCTGGAGATAGGACTATCAGTAAGTATTTCTTATAAAGTGTAAGTGTAGACACAGCAGATAAAAGGCAGGATGAGATATGGAAGGAAGCTCTAAAGGGGGTACAGGCCTGGGAATAGAAGTAAAAGCTGGAGAAGAAGGACGAGGATGAAAAGGAGACAAATGGACAAAGGGTAGAAAAAGCCTTGATGCAGGCTGTTTACCTGAAAGGACTAGATGGAAAAGTGAGTGACCTAAAAACTTTTCCTCCATTTGCCAAGTGAATAACACTGTAGCTCCATTCCCCGTAACTTCATAGCTGCTTCACATTTTCTTGTCTTTTGCAAGTCTTCTGAGCCCTGATTACTGGGCTGACCTTTTCCGTCACCCTACATCAAAGAAGCCCTCTTCCTAGTCTTTTAGAGGCAACATCTCTCTGTGTTTTAAAAGCTGAGTATGTAACTCTGGGTCCTTGACCTGAAAAATGAATGAGCTGTGTCCATTACAGAGCACCAAGACCAAACTCTTAAAAATGTCTTTGCTTATCTTTATCACCCAGGAGTATTTGAGAAACATAAATGTCCAGAGTTTAGCATGTGATGTGCTTTAAGAAAATGTTTTGTTTGGTGTATCTTTTTGGTATGTCCTGATGCTAAGATTAGACAGTTTTGAACTGATTCAATTTCGTGCCAGTTTATGTTGTTTGGCATGCTGATGGTTCTTGTTCCATTATGCAATTTACAGTCAGATGCAAAGCCAACAGAGACAGGTTGAGGGCATTGCAAATTGCTGAGTGCCTTTAAGACGTACAGGGCAGTAACTGGGTTTACAACAGCACCCAACAGGAGACTGATGCCTTTGGAAACCTAAAGACGACAATAATTGCACTCTGCTGAGGATACAGTTAACATGCTAAGCCACTTAACTTTGCTAATTATTTTTCATTATTAAAAAAACATGTTTCTACAAGGGAGTGCTATTTTGCTTCTATTTTAGCTCCATCTTGTTCAAAAGCATATAAATGAATTTTTCCTTTGGGACCTGTAGTCATAGTATTTACAGCTATGTTTTTGCAGTGATTTGGGGATTTTGTTCACAGCAGCTCTGAGTGCATGAAGTCTCAGGGCAGCAGCGGCCCCTTTGGTTAGGGACCAGATGATCACTGTGCACACAAATTTGTACTCCCTGTGCTCTCCAACAGGATTTTTTTTCTTCTGTGCTTTGTTTGCCTCTTTCCTTCCTCTAACAAAAGTCTTTCCAGACCAGTTGCAGTAATGTTTGTTCTTTCTGCATGGACACACACAACAACTCATTGTACATATGTACAAAGTGGTCAGGTGGGAAAGAAGATATTAACAGAACTCTCTTAAAAGTGTTTCTTGGGAGACAGAGGCTATTTATAGGCTGTACGTTGCATGAAAAAGGTCAAGCCTGTATGGGATTTGAAATCTGAAGAACATGATTGGTTTAGCTATGTAACTCAGCTTTTTGAGTGCTTCTCCAAACTGAACCAGATTTGAATCATCTGTATTAGTCATATACGCATGTTCAGGAGGCCTAGGCTGTTTGTAGTAGTTGAGGAAACAGTCCTTGGTATCTTTATGAAACCTTGATGGGCAAAACATTCTGGCCCTGTTTCCTACCTCCATCTGTAATACTACAAGAGGCTCTCAGCAGAGCTGGAGAAATTACATTTTTCTCCCCACATACCCTGAAAACTGGTATTTGATGAAAAACAGTCTTATAACAAGACATCTTGGTTATCATTTCAAATCAACAGTCGTGGTTGGCACAAAGATGTAACTTGATCATTTATGGAGTGAAAAGCATTTAGTTTATGAATACCCTATTACTAGCAACAGCTATCTCTTGAAGAGGACATAATCTACTCAATGGAAATAGATTGAAAACACTCAGGAAGCCAAAGATATTGTGCTGTGTGGAGTTTTGAAATGCTTAAATGAATTTATGAAGGAGTTGTACAATAGCCATACTGCTACAAGAGGGCTGAGTCTTGAACTTCTTCTTCATTGGGAAACTCAAATGTCACCACTCCATGGGCTGCCATTTTGACTCCGGCTCATAGTGGTGACACCACGTCTTGGCATCAGTAATAATGCGATTCAGGAAACTGTCACCCTCAGTATTAGTTCAGTAGGACCTGACAGACCTGCATAACGTGTTCTTTCTGTTCCTGTGTGAGCATTCATAGGATCCACCTGATGCAAAATTTGTGATATTCCATCATTGCCACCATCATTTCCAACATATTAAAGACAAAATTCAGCTCTGTACATAATTCTCTGGCTGTAATCTGCCAGTTTGCTTGGATGAGCTGATCGAGACACTTCATTTCCCAGAGTGACAGCTGTGCATGCCCATCCGATGACTTGTCTTTCACATTGCTTTCGTTGCTGCTGAAACACACCACTCACTGCCTCACTGTCCTCACATCCACTGTTGGTCTCCAGAAATGTTCAGCAAGTGTCGTTGAATGTCAGTTGCTGCCATTTTTTCTGCATGGAGGAATTCAGTGACACACCTTTGCTTCATTCACTGTTCCATGTCAGATGCCATTCTGCCAGATTGCCCCTCTGCTGCTATCTGTCCCATGGCAAAAAAATGTAACAGAATATTGATGGAAAGGTTCAACCTCTACTGCAATACCACCAACATCCACCTCTGACGTCATGGGCCAACATCATAAAATAGGGGGCAATACTTTCAGGGCAGTCTTCATACTTTTAACTTTTGCTACCTGTCATTTCATATTATCTACTTTCAAAATATTAAGTGTTGCCATTTGATCTTTATAGATTTATTGTTTGAGGAAAGAATGAACATCTTTGTTGAAAATTCAAAATTTTGCTATCTTTTCTTATCCCTATTTAAGATTGAACCTGAAATCACGATAGAATCTGTTTTACCATATTATATGTGCTTTTAAGTCAAGACTTACAGAGGATAGAAAATTATACAGGATTAGTCAAGCTGAAAAGCAGAGTTTTTTCACTGAAATGAATCTGTTGGTTATTTATTTATTTATTTTTAACATATTGACCAATACGCTGTTGTGGTGTACTGACTCTAGTTTTATATGAATGCATATTATTTTTAGGCAAATCTAGCCAGTTACTATTAGCTGCTCATTGGTTGATCTAAACTTTTATTGCTAAGAGCAGTTAATCAACTGTTTACAGAGGAAGAAGCACGTATAAACAAAAATAATCAGTGCTTTCCTATTTTCAGAGGAGCCTCCAAAACGAGCCAACAAGAAAATTGTTCTCCTCTTTTCACTGTCTCCACCAAGAGCCCTCAGGTTGTCAAAGTATTAAGCATGAGGCAAATTGCAGATCAGAAAAACTTGGAAGCTTTCCTTCCCTCAAAAAAGTAGTTGTTGTAAACTACAGCAAATACACAGAGAAGAGCAAAGATGTTGTGAAGTTTCAGGTGGGGCACAGTACTGCCCAGCACAGCTTGTGTTTGCTTGGCCTGGCCCACATGCCTCTACAATGCAGGCACTGGCTCCCAGGGAAAAGGCAGGGTTTCATTCTGATCAGTGACCAAGTGTGAACTCAGCTGATAGGAGCTGTGTTACATGTAGCCCTGCTGATTTGTACAGATGCTCAATGCTCTCTGCTTTTTAATATCTTTTTTACACCCTCCCAAAAGGTACATACCTTGCTCATGAGATTTCCTGCCTGCAGACAGACTGGTCTTCCCCATTCTTTCTGCAGAAATAAGCAAAAAGAATTTCAGTAATTCCAAGGATAAAATATTCAAGTGTTTTTCTTTTTGCAGCATTTTCTTTCTTTTTGACATGGCATAAATGACAAGAGTAAGTAAAGCATTTCTTCCAGTTTCTTTTGTCTGACATAGAATTGTTTTCCCTTTCCACATCCACAGGAAAATACATAAGAAAATCTGTGCAGAAAGGAAAAAAGGAAAAAAAGGACAGCCCTTCCCTCAAGATCAACCTTACATTAGGTCATAATAAGATATTATTAATAATTCTCTCTGCTCTAGGATGTAAAATCAGCTTTGACTTTAGTATAGTCATCCTTGCAATATGTATTTCTGTGCAGCCACTCTGGAGAGAGAGATGATGGGAACTCTACTCTGCATCTGATCTGCCAGCGGGGCAGGTCTTCAGCAGAGGGCTCTGCAGAAAGCCAGGTGCCACAGGCATAGATGATGTTATCACTTGTGGCTGCAAGAAGCTATTGTATACAGCATGAAGGCCACAGAGAACGTCTAGTCTTTTTTTGGATACACTGCCTTTGGCACAGAGTACTTGTAGGAAGACACGTTTCCTTCTGAGGGAGCAGTTATGTGGTATATAAAGGGCTTTCACTGAAGACCTCTTGAATTGTTTGGCCCCACACCAACAGGAACGATGATGGTTTCTTCCAACAGACACTGGTGCACTGTTGTATTTTTTGTTTACATATTTAAAACAAAACAAAACAAAACCCTTGACACCCCTAAAGAAATCCCCAAGCAGCTGTTTTATAAAAAGAGCCTCTTCATTTCATCAGTGTATTCAAGGGAGACTTAGCAGAAATACTGCTGTAGTTCATTGATTTTAAGACTTTTGGCTAAGTAAAACACAACATTTGGCATTTAAATCCTCACTAAACTACCCAAACAAGCAATTTTTTCCAGTAGTGCTAAGTCACCAACTGTAACTACTAGATGTCAGTAGGGGTAGCCAGTTGCTTATCAGCACATCTGAAGTCAGGCCATGGTCTCTTGAAATGTAAAGTGGATGAGCTACTATTTTTATCATTTGTGGAAGTCAAGAAGACCTTCTGTGTAATGAGATTAAATAAATAAAAGCTGGAATTATAATTAGCTGTAATTGTAGGCTTGGACAAAATTCTTCCTCTGCTTGGTCAGAGAAGGTGATAGCAAGAGCAATTTGAATTCTGCAACCATAATTACACTTCTGGCTTGGAAAAGCTTGCTCATAGTAAGTAAATTCATAATTTGAAGTGAGTGTTAACTGTCAGGCAACATTCGCCAACAGCGGAAAAGGACTGGGCTAACTCAAGTCTGGCTATACCTAGAAGACTTTGTGCTTTGGATCACAGTGGACATTTGCTTTGCAATAATTGACATAAGCCATGATATTTAAAAGTCTTGCTTCTAAAACCTAAATATTGCAGAGTATAAATGTATACCACCAGTGGAAAGACTGTGATTCTAACAGATTGATTTTCCTGTCTTACACTGGTAAGGAAAAACAGGAATTGAATGCATGGTTCCTCTCTTTCTGATGTACACGTTAGAACATGATCAGAAATTTGGAAGGGCAAAGGGCAATGTTTATTGGAGAGTAGGAAAATTTCCAGTAATGACCTAAGCAGCTGCTCTTTTCCTCCATTACACACATCAAGGATTTCTGTTGTGTTTAACAAGTTTGATTGATTAGGTAAAACAATGTCCATTTACAGAATTATTGTTCACAGATGGAGCCTCTTAGCATGTATTTCATAAACCTCTTTCTTTCTCCTTTTATTCTTCGTTTTCCCCCAAGATTTATAACTAAGTTATAAAGTCACTTTGGGAAGAATTTTAGTTGATTGGCTTTTGGCCCCAGTGAAAAATAACACAAGGTTTACCATTATCAGCTATAGTTTGCACTCTCCAATAGATTAAAATGATATCCATTTGGAATCAAGGAAACATGAGATGTAGAGGTTCTTGAAGTAATTGCTCTTTATGTTACTTCCATTGCCATTGCAGGATTATTCCCTGCAGTATATATTTAATAAAATGAAACTTAAGAAACTATTAGCAAGAGAGAATATGTTAGTGGTCTAATCATCACATTCAAAATATTTAGATTCCATCACTTGATGGTCTTGGCAAGGTTATCTCAAGCTGTAGCCTCTCTTAGATAGATAAACAGACTACAATATATATTAAATTTGGATTACATCTTCAGCTAGCAAAACTCCATGGAATTCACAATCTGGCCTTCTCCCATTTTGGATATTTTTACAGTGTTTAAGGTTGCATGCTGGATTTATAAGTCCTTTGTGGTCTGATTCTGGTGATGATGAGGAAATAAACAGTCCACGTATCACTGGTATAGTGCATTTTCCTCTCTGTCTTCGGACAAAAATGGAGTTTAAGGCATGCTGTAAATATGCTAAGCAAAAATTAATTCTAAAACATATTATTGCTATGTTCTGATAAGCTTTTTTTGAGAAGTAAAAGCAATGTCAGATGTAGTTAAAAAGCCATTCATGTACAGTGATCATACTGCTTTTACTGTGGACGTCGATGGTACTTGACAGAGTGGAATCCTTACTTCAAGTTATGAATAGTTAACCTGCAGAAACTTTGCTTCCCTGAGAAAAAAAAATCCCTTTAGGGACAATACTTTCAATGACTATTGATACCTGGGAGTGTTTAATTCAAGACCTGTGTATGGGAAACAAAGCAATACATATCATTGGCTTATATTCACTTATTCATGGAATTTCACTTTATTCTGCCACAGGCATAGCAAAAGTATATTTTGGTATTAAGTGCCATCTGAGTTTGTACCTTCACTCTTCCACTGGTCATTCAGTGGGCTGAACATAGCATTCAACACTAGCACAGTAAGCAATTAGCTCAGATTTAAGGACCAAAAATTGGCTCAAGGAAGAAAAAAAAAAAAGAAAGCTGGAGCCACTTATCTGTTTGGCAATAAGGAGCTGACCAGGTGATTCTCCCCCAGAATTGAATGCACATTTCAGTTATTTCAGATGGGAGTGTTATAGTCCAGATTAAAGCCTAGAGTGTTTCTGTACTCATCCATGAGTGTTTGGAATTGCTATGAAGAGGCCCGTGTAGCTCTGCAGTGCAATTCCTGCTTCCCTCAGTGTGAGAAGTGAGCATGGAGCAACTGCACTTAGAGGGAGTGGCTGAAGCACAGCAGTTGTTTCTGTTATAGTATAAGCATGAGAAGAAGGCTCTGTTGAAAGCAAATTTTTGGTCCAGGACATAATCCCTTCCTTGTAGAGAGCCTTGCTGGCTGTTGACTGTCTCTTGCTCCCAGAGGAAGTTCTTTGGCACGTAATTGCTATAGCAAATTACCCGTAGTGGCTTGGATTTGACTAGGCTAGAGAGCATCCCTAAATACAGAGCAGAGCCTCTTCCAACCTGTAGATGTACTGAGAAGTGGGGCAAGCTGGAAGAGAGCAGTAATGTTAGGCTGAATTTTCTTGCTTCTTCCTTTTTCTTACACAAAATAAAAGAAGGTAGTTTAGGGTTAGCGAAGTTCATACTGGTGTGACCTGTAGACCTGACTTTCGAAAAGGAGAGAACACCGAAGTCTGTACATTGTATACCTTAGTGTGTGTTTCTTTCTTTGATCCCAGAGATGGTGAGTGAAACATATACTTTTACAATTGATAAGGGCACAGGCATAGAGATGGATCGTGTTCTACACCCATTTCTCACTTTCCCTCAAATCTGCAGCTCAGATTACCAAGAAACCTCTGCCCTAGGCCAGCATAGCGTGGTGATGGTCTTACTGTGGAAACATCATGGAACTGCTAGTGAGCCCAAGGCACCTGCACCTCACAGCCCTGATCCACACAGTCCATAGGCCAGCATGGTGGAGGATATTTCTGCCAGTGGGATGGAGAAGGGCATGAAAAATCTGGCATTGTCTGGGGATGGAACTCAGAGCCTGGGATGGAGAGAACAGCTCCACTGAGCTAGAACGAGGAGCTACCGCTGAGCTGACCAAGAAACAAAAGCAAAAGAGGGAATGTGGAAATTCATTTTTAGAAGTGATCTTACCGCATTTTATAATGAGCGTCCTGGGTTTTCCTCTGAGTCACTGAGTTGTCAAAAGCTGCATTATGCAGCGTGTGTCCTCAGCAGTCTCTGTAGAGCTTCTCTTGGCTTCAGACAGTTAACTCAGACCTCAGCAGAGCATGCGTAGCACATTCTTGTGGTCATCTCTGCATTCATGTATTGCCACAAAATATTTGGCAGAGGTGCCAGCTGTCGACTGGAAGGTGCCATAACTGCACGTATCCACCTGCTGAGATTTAGCGATGACACAGATGGCCATCCGCCTGCCACGGGCACCGCTCCCCAGTGCATGGCTCTGATTTTCCACCTCCTGACTGTTTTCTCTGCAGACATGGAACAATCTATTTCAACAGGGTTCTCTTTGGCTTACAGTCAAGAATGGCTTAAAGTTACAGTATGTTTTCTTTATTGTTTTTTTTTCCTTACCAGGATATAACAGCTGTTTAATGTTTAAACCAATTTAAAAAAAAGTTGAGAGATCTAAAAGATATTTTTTTCTATATAAAAGCTGTGTGCCCTACATGCCATAGCTCTTTTGTTAATAAACTTGTTTGTGTTTATTGACATCCATGGGTAGGCAAGTTTCTGACCTCTAATTGGCTATGCTGCCAAAATAAGCCCACAGAGTTCTTCACAGCAGTGGTAAGTAAATCTTATATGTTCAAAACTGAAGCTGATGGCTCTTTAACTCGGCACAAGTGTCCTGTATGCTGTGCAGCAGGTGTCTGGATTGCAGACTTGTTTTCAGCTTGTAATGGACAAGGATAGATGGTCTGCTGTATTCAGGGAATCCTGACCATAGAAATTGGAGCAGATTTTTGCAGGAAAGAAGGTCATTGAAGAGTGTTTCTACAGCTTTCTCCTGGGTGTCACACCTTGGAGGATAATTAACTAGTTAAATCTGAGCAGAACACAACCCCTTTGAAAATTCCCTAAGTTTTCATTCTCCTTCATCCTGTGACTTCTGTAAAAGTGTTTCAACTTTTTGCCTGTTGTAGGTGAGGAAGTGCCTAAAAATGTACACAAGGTGATAAGTGGCATGCTCAGTGGAGGTAGAGTTAACCTGGGAAAGGCTCAGCCTTTACAGTGGCCCTTCCTCCCCCCAGATTATGAAGTTCTTAAAAAGAGCTAGTCAGGTTTCTTTGCAGGCTTTGGTGTATCTGATGAAAGGGGAGTCTCTGTATAGCAGCTTTTGTGTTCCTAAGCTCTAGAAATCTTGGAACCATTTGCTCTTTCTACACTGAGCTGACTACAGCTTCAGGGCAGAAGAGAAGAAAGGAAATTTTGCAAGGTCTCTGAACCGTGGAGCAGACAGCCCCTCTGACTTTGGATCTGAATCAGACATAGCAGTTCATCATCTGAACAGAGGTCAGCAGGTGAAAACTTCTACTGGAGGGTGAGAATCGGGCCTAGTGCTTGTGGGTCGTAGGTGATTACATCATGTGCTTTCAGCCATTTAGAACAAATGACTTTTCTTATGACTGATGATAACGTGCAGTGAACAAACAGGGTTTCTGTTTACTCTTCTCTACAGACAGGATCAATGCTGAAGTGTAACTGTGAGAAATAAGGTATGTGTTTATATTGACTTACTAATTAAATATTTGGTTGCACGTATAATAAAATCTCTTTCCCTAAAGCTGTGAAGCTTGACATGTATATTTGTTTGAACTTTTGGGACTTTTTTTTACCATAATCCCTCAAAACAATACAAGCACATTCAGAAGATTATGACTCCCTGGATTGCTGAATGTATTCAGAGTTCAAACAGAAACAAAATCTGTTTTGCAATCTCATTGTGTAAGGACTGTTTCCGCAGGTGTTGGGGGAGAGGATAAGGAAAAGTGCTGAGTCTTAAAACTGTTTAGTACGTACTTGAACATAAGAATAATGGACAGCCAGGAAACAGCTTTTCTCCAGGGGTGTGGTTTTCTTAATAGCTGTGTGATTTCTCACTAAATATTCACAGGTCCGGGATCAGTGCTGAAGTCCTGTGACACACCATTGGGTATAGGGGGAAGGCGCTGCTTTAAAAATAGCATCCAGTGTCACTGAAAGCCATCCAGGACCAGCCCATGAGGGAGCTGTATATTTTTAAAGCCTCTCTTCAAGTGAGGAATCAGAGCTACTGCATCTGCTTTGAGGTTTTATTTTAGGTTTGGAGTATTTCAGTAGTTTTTTTGTTTGTTTGTTGTTGTTTTCTGTTAATTATTTATTTTGTTGATTCTCACTTTGGGTTTCTGCTTAGGATGACGACTCTGACTTCAAAGCCACAAGGTGCTCTGGTTGTGTGGCACAGGCAGGTCACAGGAGAACTTCATCTATTCATGCTAGGTCTAGGCACATCTGCAGTTAACTGTGGATGGCAGTGGGCTCCACTGACCCCCTAGGGAACTGCTTAGAGCTGATTGGAGTGGGTACATCCTGGGCTGAATCAACAGTGCCCTAAGAATTGCAAGCCGGCTCTCAGTGAAGAGAACTCCCACAATGGAAGAGCCCTGCAATTCGTCTTAGCAGATACAGACAAATGGTGAGGTTTTGACTTTGTGCAAGGGAACTAAAATAGGAAACAGACCTTTGCTGCTGTTTGTTCGGGGCGACTTCCAAAAACAGATGAAGATGTGACACTAACAAAGCATATAGGCACTCCAAAAGGAACCTGTACACATGATGGGAAAGATGATAGATTACCTCACGCAATGTTTTGTTTTACAGCAAATGTATTTCCTCTGGCTCCTGAATGAAATCAAAGTAAGATATCCCATATATTAACATAGTAGAAAATCAGATCCTCACCCACTGAATCACCTAGCATCAACAGGTGTGGACAGAGAAAATAGGAGGCTACCAAAGTGGTTATTTTAACTACATTCCTCTGTTTTCAATGGTCATAAGGGTGGTTTTTGGAGGGACATTGATTTTTAACTTTCATTTTTTTGCTGTTTTTGTTCATTGTGTTAGTCTTATCTAAAACTCTGAAGTTTTTCAGAGGCAACTGGTCAGAAAGCAGTCAACCACTTCTGAAAAATCAGCGTTTTTTTAAGTAAAAAATCTGAAAGATCTGAAATCTGTTTTTAGCCTTCTGAATTTTTGCTGAAATTTTACCATCTACACTTTGTAAATTCATGTATTTTAATTCTGCATTCAGTTCAAAATATTATACTTTAGAAGAACACAACAAATACAGCCTTGTAAAGTCAAAACAAATGCAAACAGAAGTGTTTTTTTTTGTTGTAGATGAAGAAAAGTTATTAGTGTATGCTTTAAGTAAAACAATACATTAAACAGGAGTTCTCTTGAAGTTAGTGTTTCCTTGTTTTCATTCTCAAAAAATGAAATAATTTGATTAAAAGTTTTTGCCTCCAAAACATGACATCCATCGAAAGTTACCTGAAACCATCACTCCAGTTTTACAAGGAGAAGGGAAGACAAATGTGGCTTTCTATTGCCTGCAGGGATTATTCTGCCTTTAGATTCATGTTTGATAATGTGTTGAGTTGAATCAGAGTAAAGATAACCTATCACTCCACCTGATAATAAATGAAAAACAAAAGGATTAATTAGTTCAGACAGTAAGAGAGAGATATTCCATGGCAAGGCACACCAGTTTGTATACATGAGAGGGAGGAAGTGGTTCAACTGTTTCTAATGAATTTTACATTGATCATTGCAACAGTCTGGGAAAGGCTGCTAGGCTGTTTCTTCTTAACTGAATGAACTACAACATGCACAGCTGAGCAAGGATGAAGTGTCAGTTTAGCAGGCTGACACGGTGTGGTGTATGAGTGAATGTCACAGCATTATAAGTGCTTTTTCCCACAGCCAGGATCAAATATATTGCATGGGATGATGCTTGTGGAGATATGCCCTCCTGCCTTCTTTAATCCCACTGCATAGACCCTAGGTGAATAGAGTGGTCCTAGAAATTGCACTGTCCTGGGCAGAAACCTGCCTGAACTGTGTGATCTGCAGTCTGCTGAAGGACTCCTTTGGGTTTTATTGGTCTTCAAATCCGCCTGCTGGAGAGTTGGTAGAACATGAACATGAAAACTTCTTGAGAATGTTTCTCAAACAACAGGCAAACAATTGGTAAGTTAAAATCATCGACCAATCTGCAGCCAAATCTTTGCTCATTAATTTCACTCAAGTTCAGTTATGAGTTTTAGCTTTCTCCGCTTCTGTCAGGGATGATGGACAAAGTTGATGTTGCATCCAGCTACTGACAGAGGCTCCATAGAGGAAACTACTGTATCTGAAAGGAAGGGATTTCTGAGGGTGCAATGAAGTGTGCAGAAGTGCTGCATCAGGCACAGATTGAAGGAGTGGTGTTCCTTTCAGTTTTATTGGCCCCAATTTGCGTTTTGCATGAAAAGAACACTTAATCCTGCTGAAAAGATGCTGGAAGGGTTGCACCACCCAGCTACAGCTTTCACTGTATGAAAGAAAGCACTCTTTGAAGCAAAAAAAAAGAGACTAAAATCAAGATTTTGTGGAGTTACCCAGACCTAAGCTTCTATAAAAGAAAGTAACAATTACTACTGTGAGCTTTTCATCGTCTCTTGTGAAAATACTCTGCCTTCATTTCTTTGTGTGGAGGGCAAGACACTTCATAAATATCTCATGAATCCATTTCCTCTTCTGTTCTGTATGTCAGTCAGTCTAAATCCCTCTTGCACCAATCACAGCTCACCTGGATGTGCTCATGAAAGAGGTGTTCTGGAGCTGAAGTAAATGTAGGTGAGCTGCAATTCCAGACTGGTGTTAAAAGAGAGTGTAAAAGCAATGTGATCATGAAAAAGGTCAGGCAGCTTCAGTAGGACTGAGATGTTCAAATAGCTCTGCAGTGTATCTGGGTCTCACTTCCTTCCTGACACCTGCTGAAGTCTGATGATGCTGTTTGCTTTCCTTATAGTTTAGCTACTGTCAAATAATAGAAACCTCCTTGGCCTTGTAAAGAGCTTTTATGACAGAATAAATCAGAATGAAGGGTAGACTTCACACACAGCAGGGGAGCAAAGGGGAAAAGCAGCTGAGTCCTTTTCTTGCTATTATCTGCAGGTATGAAGGACTGTGTAACATTAAATCAAGCAACAGCATACTGGTGTCACTAGTTCTTATATCTTTTGCCATTACCAGTCCTCAGCTAACAAAATTCATTAGAAACATCTGTTCAGTTTACCTAATGCCAATATTGATTCTGGCCTCGCCCTGCCTGCACAGAATGGAGGAATTTCATATGCCATTAGTTGCTCTTTCACAAACACAGTAGCGTACATATTTGCTTTATTTCCCTCCCCCAGAAACATCCAACAAGCCTTTGAAGCAACTGGTGAACCATGCTTTCTTTCCCTTTCTCTTACCAAAGGCTTGTTTGTAGGTGTGGTACCAGCAGTCAGTGACCAGGCTGATAGGTTAAACACAGAAGAAAAACAAAACAAGACAAAACCAAAGTGCCAGACACCTTTGCCCTGCTCAGACATTTGGGTTTGGGGTGACGAGGATTGATGCTAAGCTCCATTAATTCAAAGAGCACACAGTCAGCATGTTGAACATGATGCTCCTGCAAGAGATAGTTACACTCAGAAAGAGTATTTGCAAAGAGTAAAGGAGCGTTTGGGAGAGAGAACCTGTGGTTTTAGTACTTCTTGACTGGTCTTTAATCAAGGGGAATGTGTGCCAGGTTAGAACATGGGATTTTGAAGATGACTGTGAGAGAGCAGTGTTGGGAGAACTGGAAGTTAGTGGCATGTTCAGTGAAGCTGGGATTTAACAGAAGATGTAGACAAAGACATGCATGTTCCTGGAGAGGGAGACATGGGTAAAAGAAAAGGAGTTGTAGCTGAATTTCAGGGTGATCAAGACAGGTACAAGCTGGTGCCCAGAGATTCTGGAAGAACATACAGGATATTGCCATGTGGTAAGCTCCATCCCACAGTTGTCCCAGTAAACCAAGACCAGCCCTCCTGACTCAGTGGCCCTAGCTCTTGTTTCATGCAACAGGGACTGAGCTCATAGTCTGGCACAAGAGATGTCTGCTTTTGTTGTGAAACAGCATTCAACTTCAAATGTCAGATGATGAGGCAGTTCTCATTCATAGTCTTGGGTATTTTTTTTTTTACCTTTGGAGGGAAGAGGAGGGAAAGATACTAAATAACTTCTATAAAAATTTTTGTATTTGTACCAAAATTTCTCATTACACCTTTATTTCCTATTGTTTTTTTTCCCTAATATTTTCTATTATTCTCTAAAAATAAAAAATTTCTGTTATTAAAATCTTGATTTAATAGGTTGTTTTTTTAATAAGCCTTCTGTATCTTCTCATAGTATTTCATGTTCACATTCATACTTCAGACACATTTTCAAGCAGTACAAGGAGATATTATGGTAAAATAGCCAGATGCTATCGCATTCATCTGGGATCAACAAGATAAAAAAGAAGGAGGATAAGGCTTTTATGTAAGCACAGATTGCTTGCAACAAAAAATGCATATTGTACACTAGAACTAACAGTGCATTAGCTAAAGGGTATAAAAGATCCACACAAAAGGTTTTCCTTTTCCAGCCTCCAGAATGCTTTCAGGCACTCTTGCACGGCCCAGAGTTTTTAGTTTGTGAAATAACAAGTCCAAGATAGCAACTTGACATGACTTTATCAATGCTTTAAAAAAAAATCCATTTTCTTGAAAATTTTAGAAGCTGTGCAAAAAGCACTGTGTATGTTCCAAGGCAAGAAACCTATAAAGTTCCCAGGAATGATGGGAATGGGGCAAGAAGAAAAAGTTGTACACAACTAAACTTAACTAGAATATAAGTGTGAAATAGCTGTCTTCTTCAGCCTGCTCTGGAGACTGAACTGAGGACATCAGAATTAAAATACAGTGCACTGTCAGTTGCAACAGAGAAGCCCTCTTACCAGGCTTGCCACAGAGTCAAGCTCTCTGCAGTCAGGTGAAAGGTGAGCCTTCAAAACGCTCATTAGTGTACAAGAGCAAGTGTTAATAACTTATTTTCAGATTTGTAAAAGCAGGTGAAGAGAGTGGAAAAGAAAAGCGCTCTGGGTTTGGGGAACAAAAACAGTGAGGTAAGAGAGAGAAGACAAACTTCTTTTGTCACATTTTAAAATGCAGATGGTGACCTGGAAGGGATCCAGCTGTGTTTACGTTCAAAATCTGCACTCCACCTGGCACAGAAGGGCAAAATCTATTTGCCAGAGGTCCGGCCAGCCTGCTGAGGAGAGCTTTACATGAGGAACTGGGAAGAGAGTGGATGGCCCACAGCAGAGTGAGCAAGTGGTAGACCATGTAGGAAATGAAGAGGGAGGAGAACAGGAGAGATGTCAGGAATTACAGTGTGGCTGTTACACACCTTAAGTGTAGAATGAATAACTGCTGGGGGAGGTGATAATCAAGGGAAGCCTTGGCTGCAGTGACCTTGAAGTAGTCATGATCAAGATCAATGGTCACAGTCTTGCAGAGGAGAAGAAGGCAAGTAGCAGAGCTCAGACCTGAGGCTTGAGGTGAACAGGGCTGTTCTTATTCAGCAGAATCAGGTAGGTGGAGTAAATAAAAGGCAGTTCCAAAAGGCAAAGTAGCTCAGGAAAACTGGCAGGCCTTTAAGGACAGCATCCTTCAGGCATGAAAACACTCGCTCTGATACACTGGCCAACAAGCAGGCCTATTAGGGGATCTACTGAATAGGCAGTGAACTAATGGCAGAGCTCCAGCCCAAAAAGGCAGACTACAGGATGGGAGAAGGGACAGGCTGCAAAGAAAAAATTCAGAAATATTGCTGTCACCTAGGGATGGTGTCAGTTGTCAGAGCTTAGCTGCAGTTGAGGCTTGCAAGGGATATCTAGACCTTCTGCTATTTTACTGGCAGAAATAAGTGAACAAGGAAAATGTGGGCTACTGGAGAAAGAGATGGGTAATTCAGTGGCAGTGGACACAGAAGTGACAACATCTGCTTTCTTTGCCTCAGTCTTCACCTGCAAGGTCTTCCTGATCTTTGTGCTTAGTGAAAGGAGGAGGAGAGGGACCAGTTATGGATGAAGGTCAAATAAGGAATGACTTGAAAGAACTCAACCCACAGATCCATGGGATCCAACAGGCTGTACTTAGTGTGCTGAGAGCTGGCTGATGTTCCTGCAATGACTCTACATTATTTCAAAAGTCGAGATGACTGGGGGAGGTCTCTGATGGCTACAGGAAAGCAAATTCCACTTATTTTCAAAAATGGAGAAAAAGATGAGGCAGGACAGTCAGCCTCACTTTTGTGCCTGGAGCATGTCCTTTTGAAAAACACTTCTTCCCACAAAACAGAAGAGAAGAAAGTTGCTTGGAAGACTCTGAGCAGGTTAACCAGGGGTAAATCTTGTCTGGCTCAACTGATTACTTTCCATAATAAGATGACTGGATTTGAGGATGAGAGAACAGCTGTGGATATCATTTGTCTCGAGTTTAGCAAGGCTTTCTTGACTCTCTTCCACAGTAGTAAGATATCCACAGTGGGACGCTGCAGTCCATATGAGTGAAAACACAAATGAGTAAAATGTTTCGTTGGTTGGGCAGGCAGGCAGGCTCACAGAGGCCTCTCTAAGCAAGTTCAGAGAGGCTCAAAGACCTACAAAGGCCATGTACATGTATTTTAAACTTGGCAGGGGCAGACAAGGAAAGTAAACAGCCTGTAATCTTTTATTCAATTCAGTGTACCTAGGGTTCTGCAGAAATTTGAGTTTGTAATTTGTGCATGCCTCATTCCTAATTATTTCTGGGGGAATATAATATTATATAGCAACTGAGTGTGCTGAGGGGCTATTGCTGAAGAACCAGAGCTAATAACTCTAATGGAGGGCTTAGGTGAACAGCTAAATTTCAGTTTAAACTACCATTGGACCCCTCAAATCTACCATCTTGTATTTATATGAAGCACCCTCATTCCAGTGCCTCTGAAACTAGAAAAAGGGAAATAACAGTTAAATGAAGGCTTTTCTTTGCCTGTGAGGATCCAACTCTGATTTTCTGATGGAGTTTTGTCTTTCTTCTGCCTTCCCTTTCCTACAGAGTCATACCATCCTCGTAACACCAACACAGACATCAAACCATCCTTTCCATCTTTTGCATTCAGAGCAACAGTGCACTGTCCTTTTATATTTTATACCTAGAAGAGAAGTGATGGATTGGTCATACAATTTTGGAACTGTTTTCCAAATATCCATTTAGCTACCACATTGACACTCACCATGTTTAATCATATTGCTATGCTTGGTGCTCACTTGAAAACTTGAGGCTCCATAGTTAAGGAGGTGGATCTTCCCTTTAATTCAGAGAATGTTTTCTAATAATATTAATTAAAAAAAACTAAAACAAACAAAGAAACAACAACAAGTCAAAGCCCAGGCATATCTGTAAACCTTGTTGTTATAACCCTATATTTTTTAGGTTGTGCAAACTTACAATATAGGCCAAATTCCTTTAAAACCCAAAAGTCAGCCCATTAACCAGTGTCAGGGACATGTGAATTACTTGATTTCTTCTCCTACAATTGCAGAAGCCTGTGTGTTCATCCTCACAGATCCAGCTGGAAGGACGATATCTTCAGGGATATTTCTATCTCCCTGCAATAATTCAAATGACTATTGGAACAACGAGTGATACAAACAAGACTACTTCCAAGTAAGATCATTCGCATAAGTCAGGACAGTTGCCATAACTACTATCTCTCCAAAATCTATAGAGCAAAAATAGGAGCACAGAGCCATAATGTGTTCTTCAATAGAGAAGTCAAATAAGATATTTGAAAATGCATGGCTTTCATCCACTATAATGAAATTTCTGTGTGCATGGTGCAATGATGTTTTCAAATTCACCCAGTTTCCTCTTTTATCTTAGATTTTCCAGCTCTAATCCCGTCTCACGGTGGAAGCCAAAGTCTGTGGAGCAAATCAGAAGAGCAAATCTGATCTAATTTGAGTATATTGTGTAAGCAAGACTGTGTAAGCAAGTTACGTTTTGTGAAAAACTTTGTCTTGTAAGTTTTGTTTGCTTTTCTATTTTCCTTATTGTTTTGGTCAATATCTTTCTACTTTTATTGTTGTTAACATAATTGATTTTAATATACAATTCAGCTGCTAAGAACATTTCAAAAGAATAACTGAAACTCTTGAAAAAAAAATAAAATAAATCTTTTGTGCTCAAAAATTCTTAAGTGGTCGGGGAGATGTAACAAAGAAGACCACAAACTGTGTATTCAGCACCACAGAAAATTATGCGCAGCAGGCAGAAAACAACACAAGTTGTTGGGTTTTCATAATCTTACCAGGAATAACAATGACAGGAAACAAAATAGCATGATATATGTGTTTATCTACGCAAAATATAAATGAACAAACCTATATGAAAACTAGAAAGAAGTTGTCTGCATTATTTAAGAAGGAATTGCTTTCTAGAGGGAAATTTAAGTGGACTTGTTTGCAGTGCTGAAACAATGTAATATTATCGATTTTCCTTAAACACAATATTAAATCAAAAGTGCTTGTGGAAATTTAGAAAGGCTAACATAGGGTCTGTGGTTATGCTGGTGCCTGTGTTCTTTAACTCAGAGGATGTCTATTTTGAAAGATACAATAACAGAGAACCTCCAAAGAGTCATCATGTGACTCTCTCACAGCAGAATGCCATGGCCATCTTGCTTCATGTATTCTGCCCAGCACAGAATTTAATCACATTTCTCCGCATATTTGTATAGGCAATGGACAAAGCATGCTAATAGCAAACAAATTATACGCTTATTCCTAAAAGCTATGAAGTGAAAAAAAGGAAGGAATTATTATGCTGGGCAGCTCATCTGGAATGTATATCAGGATATTTCCCGATAACCCCGTATGGGTTTTGTTTGTTTGTTTTGTTTTTGTTTGTTTTTGGGTGCTGCAAATAACATATGGCGACAGATATTGTCTTTTAGGAAAGAAGTGTAAGATCTGGTTCCTAAAATGACGTGAGCATGATGGAAAAATCTGTTTATTACTTTTGAAAAGTCTATCCTACAAGGACTGCCTCACAGAAGGAGGGACCCTGGTAGTTGCTACTTTGTAGGCAGAGCATTAGGAAATTTGTGAAATCACAAAGACATTGCTTTCTCTACTTCAAAACTTATACATGTGATTTCACCTAACTATATGCTTTTAATTACTAGACCACCCGAAAAGTGTTCTTAATGTGCTAGTTCACAACTCCCATATTTGCAAATTATTTTTAAAGGGATGGATGTTGCCTTTCAGTGAGAGGATAAAAAAAAACTTCACTGTCTGCTGCTGTTTGGGTGGTATGAACATTACTGTATGTTCATTCCCATTTAGGCAAGAAAATGAAAAGGAAACTGTTAAGTATGTAATAGACTGTGATTTGATATAGATCATACTGCCGTAAAAAAGCAAGGCCCTTAAATTATCTTATAATTAGACACAAAGAGGTGAGGCAACATGAACATTCAAAGTAGGCTGCTAAAGGACATCAGATTTTCAGCTTTATGTAATATTAAATCTTCAGCACTTTGCAGGGAGATCGCGTTTTGTGGACTGGACGGTGTTCTTCATTCTGTAGGAAGGAAAAACTGAACCTTTTTCTAGCCAGGCATGGAAATATGTGTACATGTTTCCTCAGACATATGACATTTTCTTAGTTTCAAACAACTTGCTGTATATTTGAAAAAATAAAAATAAAAATCCGTGGCAAACATAACCTTCTCCACAGACAAAACAAAACAAAACAAAACTGAACTAAACTAAACAAAACCATTAGTGAAAGCAGATGAACAAAACCTGAAGAACAGATAACACAAGTTATTACAGGGGCTTAAAGAAGCAAATCGGTTGTTGGACTCAATAGGGAGTTAAGATAAATGCAGACTTTTCATGTTAGGTATCAAGAGAGATTTAACTAGCAGACTGTTAACTAAAAAGCTAAATTTCAGCTACTGCTTTTTTTCCACTGGTTTGTTAGGTAGTGGGAGGTTGTTTGTTTTGTTTAACTTTGTTTATTTTCCCATTAATAAGTTTGCAAGTACTTCCAAAACACATTCCATGTACAGCAAAGAGCAGCCTGTCAATTTTATCAGAATATTTTTCCTTACCATTTATTTCAGAGTTAAGGGGGAAGAGCCCAAGGAAGCAGGTTCTGCTGAACTTCAGTTCCACAGCTCCATGCCTCTGTTTGCACATCAGTGAATGTGTGTTTGTCTACAAAATCCTCATTAAGTTCTGCCCCCTTCACTGGAAACTGCAAAGTTCTTCATTTCAGTATGCGGGTAATTGTGGGGCAGTGGGGAGGCGACAAGATTTTACTATTTGGACTACACTCCTATATGATGATAAAAGGAGAATAAATACTTGTGATAATCTCAATGCCTGTACAATAACTTCAGTGAAAAGCTTCACAGAATATCTCTATAAAAGAGTGTATGTGTATGTTAACTGCCCGTGGTCTGATCCTAATATTTCATTGTCCTTTATTTGGAAGATTCCAATATTTTTTTTCTTTCTTTTTGTTGGTGGTGGTAAAATGAAAGCAACATAGAGTGTAGCTTATTATTAGTTATGTTCTATTTCTTAGGTGCTCTTATGGTTGTTACATTTGAGAAAAGATATGCAGTATTTTTTCTGTTACTTGACTGAGAGATTTTTCTTTCATAAATCACATTACATAAGAAATTATTATCTAATTGGTGTTGCTCCCTTGCCCACGGATTTGAAATATACTTTCAGCAAATGTAGTCTCTTCCTCAGGAAAACGGTATGATCAAGTTCTCATTTTTAAATCAGTTAAATGACTTGTACTTAAAGATATGCATGAGCTCAAATGCTTTACTGTCTCCTAGGGGACCAAATATGTACTTTTCTGTTACGTTCATGAAACAAAATAACAATGACAGCAAAGACATCAATGTAATATTCCCCCAGTGACTGTGAGTGTGAAAAGGTGCACTGTTCTCCATTATATTCTCAGATGGGATAAAATAATCTTAGTGACCCCAAACACCTTGGCATTATTTGCCATTTAATTTTATTCAAGTAGTGATGATGCCTGAACATCAAGGATAGATGGCAAGGTCCTTGAGAGATTTCCTTGACCCAAGGTAATTTTTCCACTGGAAGCATTTGTCGTTGCTTAATTCAGTCAAGGATGTGCTATATGAAAAGTTATCCTCTGACTGAAACTCACGTTGCTGGGACAGATTCCAGAGGTCTGAGCTGGGCCAGAAAACTATGCCTTACGGTATATGCTATAGCACCCCTTCCCTCTCAATCCCTCAAAGTAAAGAAATAAAAAAGAACCTCCGAAATTGTTAACATGTGAAAGATAAGATAACAGCCTTCAGCCAAATCCTCAATTCAGTCCTCCCTTTATTAATTATAACATAACAGAAAAGCTGGCACACATATCTTGGCTAAACATGCAAGCTGTTACTCCTATGATAGATGATGATCTTGCACTAGCCAATACACTCATGTGGCCATACCACTATATATATTCCGTAGTTGTTTCCTTCCTGCTAGATCTGACTTTCTGTAGTATGCATGTCCTTCATCCAAAGTGTATTGTTAACATAAAACATATTTTTATGATATGCACATGACCAAGAATAATTAACACTGTATCCCAAGGGGATAAATGCTAAAATTTAATTTATTTCTGTTTATTATATCACTACTTCTTTACAGATGTTTTGTCATTACCAAGTATAATTTGTTTCAAAATATTTAGGGATGTTCTGGAAGACTGTTGCTTTGAAGAAGGGGAGATTTAGCTTTTCCAGACTGGAGTCCTTCTGCAATATGATTTGTCTTTTTTTTTTTTTTCCCTAGCCACTTTTGACCAGTACAAGAGCACATTAAAAACACAGCATTTCTGAGGAATCCCATCTGAATCTTTGCTGCATTAGTACGAACATTCAGAGAAGAGATTCTTCTGGTGTTCTGTGGTTGGAATCAGCTTCAGGCATGGTTTAGGTGTATAATAGTTTATGAGTGTTTCCTGAAATGGTGAGGTGAAATAAAAATTAAAAAAATAATAATAATGAATGAAAAGGACTCAATTTTGAATGTTAACACTGTATGAAGTAACACTAGAAGCTGTGTTTTGTGTTATGTGTAAGACTGTTCTGTCAGAGATCTCTAGGCTGAGCCATGGTTGGTAAAATATAGGAAGCCTGCTTTGAATAACAGATCACAGAACAAACCATGCTTGCCTTTCTCCTTGTCTATGCTGGAAAAGACTTAGGATTTAAAGTCTCAATCAATCATTGATTTGTTTGGAAGTGAAGGAAGCTGAAATTAGTCTAGGCTCCTACGTATCTTTGCAAAAATTGGTTAAGCCCTATTTTTTTAAGAAGAATTTAGAATCAAAGAATCATTAGGGTTAGAAAAGGCCTCCAAGATCACCAAGTGCAATCATCAGCCCATCCCCACCATGCCCACTGACCACGTCCCTCAGTGCTACATCCACACGGTTCTTGAACACCTTCAGGGATGGTGACTCCACCACCTCCCCGGGCAGCCTGTTCCAGTGCATCACCACTCCTTTGGAGAAAAAATATTTCTTAATATCCACCCTGAACCTCCCCTGGTGCAACTTGAGGCTTCTACCTCTCATTCTATTGCAGTTACATGGGAGAAAAGGCTGACCCCAACTCACTATAACCTCCTTTCATGCAGTTGTACAGAGTCTCCCTGGAGCCTCCTCTTCTCCAGACTGAACAATCCCAGTTCCCTCAGCCGGTCCCCATAAGACTTGTGTTCCAGACCCCTCACAGCTTCGTTGTCTTTCTTCAGACATGAATATGGCTAAGTATGGAGATCTGACAGCTTGCTATTCAAGTTTAATACTACTTATCACCTACCTCTTTATTTTGTACACTGGTACAAAACCAAAGCAAAACAAAGTAAATTTAATAAAAACAAAACAAACAAACAAAAAATCTGCAACCTCTCTCTTCCATTTACTAAGCTGTCTTTCCTTTTGAGCAAAGCTCACATTTTACTGTCTCCTTGTCTCCTACATTCCTGTGGCACATTATTGTCTCTGGTTATTGATGTAACTCTGCAAATATTCATTGTTAGATGCTGAATCTTGTGAACTTCATGAATGTGATAAAGTTTGTTGTGCTGGAGTTGCCTTAAGTACATGACTCTTCTCAGTGAGATCTTCTGTAAGCTGTAAGCAGGGGAGCTACTCCTTCCCAGTAAGTTCATCCTTGTGATTTGAGAAGGAATGTCAACAGTAGAGAAATGAGGGTTGCAGCTCCTTTTTCTTTTTTTTTTTTTNTTTTTTTTTTTTTTTTTTTTTTTTTTTTTTTTTTTTTTTTTTTGAGGGCTAGAGGAGACCTGTGGTTTAAAGCTGACAAACTCCGTACATCTCATCTGCAATAGGATGACCCAAGATTCATACATACATTCTGGCCATGCTTCCTCCTGACATCTGTACAGTCTCTTTTGCTATATTTTTACAGGTGAAAGAAACCCTGCATGAATGGAAAAAAACAACAAATTAAGCTGTGGCCAGCACCGATGCTATAAGGGATAGTACAAGCTGCATCAGGTAGTCAGTCTGCTTCCTTGCATTTTATGCATAGAAATAAAGAAGGTGGATGGCCCTTTGAACAGCAGGAAAGAACCTTAACTCCAGTACTTGCCCAAGGGGCAGTGATTCAGTATTTTGAAGTTGAGGTTGCCATGCCCTCCTTATTATCTTTTTGCTAGATTGTTTATTTTTTTTCCTGAAGTTTAATAGTCTTTGGTTTTCAACACTTTACATGACAATTCATTTTTTGTTGAGACCCCCTCAAAAGCATTTTGAAGCAAATTTTTGTGTTACCAAATTGCACATAAAAGCTTATGTGTGGCAAATCCCAGAGGAACCCTTCAATCAGTGTATTTCAGTCCACATTTCTGCCTATTGGTCTGGCACAAATAATTCACATTACGTTTCAGAAAAGCTGAAAAACTATTCATGGGTGGGCTAGGCTCTATCCATTCAACCCATCTGCAAAAACAAAAGTTGAGGCTTCCACTAATCTATTTAAATGCTTAACTTCTCCTCTCTGCTAGGCTCTGGATTTGGCCTAAATTGATACATGCATGAATGTCGGACAGTGAAAGAATACTCTGTTTGGGAATGGGCTCACGCCTATGCTGAATGAAAAGAATGAAACATACCTTGGAAATTTTTGCCATTGCTTACTGAGTAACTTGTTTAGATCCATAAGGGACATATTAAAAACAGACTGAGTTATAAATAAATAAATAAATAATAAAAGCTGGAGAGTCACTGATGAGTATATTCTGGCTTTCTTTTGCAGTGCATACACAAAGGATTTGCTGCATACTTGGAAGATGACAGAGAACTCTCTAGTATGAAAGAAAAAGGCATATGGAACATATTGATTCTTCATTGCTTTGAATGAAACAACTTCATTTTCTGAAACAACAGTAAGTGCTTAGCAGGTTCTGAGGACATTTAGGGTGAAGCACACATTCATGCAGGGTGTTTTGAACTACATAAAGTTGACTGCAGAAACATACATGAAAATACAGCCTTTCTGGGTGCCACCAAGTCTGCCTACATTCCTAGAAAACACATGTTGTAATAGGATGAGAAGACAGAAGAAACGCCCTAAATCATCTTTCAGACCTTTAATAGAGGACTGGATTCAGACTGAGAACTAAAGCCACAGCCACTCTTATTTTTATCCTTCCTTTAAAAAGAATTACACCATTCATGCTATCAAAAGTGTTCACAGAGTTGGGTAGCAGAGCATAAAGTGGCAAAGAAGGACCTTTGTGGTAGTCATAAGGCTTTGTTTGTTCTGCTGTCAGTGCTTGTAAGGTGGGATGTAATTGAGTTGGCTGAAACAACTGGAATTGAGAAAGGAAGTGTTCAGATAAGAAAAAGACCATTCACTCCTGCTGTTGGCTGCATTATCAAGGTGTTAGAATTTGAAGGAAAATAAGAGTGAAAAGACTCCAGAGGGAAAAAGAAAATAAAGTACTTAATGTTTAAATGAAAATTATTTGTTTGTTTCAGTGGAGTCTTCTATCTGATTGTTGGATTTTAAGGGAAAGCAATTAGCCACTTTAGTCAGCAGAAAGTAGAATTTGAAAGGAACTAAAGAAGATCTGCAACACTGGGGAGCTTCATTGGATGTTCCATGGACAGGGAAGCTTCAGGGAGTTTGAGAAATGCAGTGTCCAGATTTACAGGCCAATTGACAGCAGTTAGACTGCCACAGTGGTTGGAATGATGATCAAAAATGATGCCAGGTGAAGGTGAATATCTGGTAATATGGCAAAAGTGAATGGTCAGAGTCAGTTGTGAGTCATTCTTGAGTCATTCTTCTATGGGCACAGATGTAACTAGGTTGAGCGCTCAGACAGCTTGCTTACTCTGTTCTTCAGAGTCTAAACACAGTACCCACAGCATCAACTCAGTCCTTCAGTGAAACCCTATTATATTCTGCAGTAAAGTGGGTAGAAACTTATAGTGATCCCAGAGAGTTTCATTTATCATTGTGGTGATGATTAGTCTTAATAGGATACAAGTGCAGAATCCCACTCACACAGAACTGTTGTGTTTATAAAATTCTGCAAGGGACTACATGAAATCCAGGAGGGAAAACTTCCATTCAGGTTCCCCTTTGGCTGCTCTGAAGGACTTCCCTGCTGTTTCAAGGCAGATTCTATTCAGAAAATTTCATGGGGAGCTCTCCATAGAAAGAAACTACTGTACACTACAGATAGAAGCAACAGCTCTCTTCTTTAGAGGATGAGTTGGATCCACCTGAATTAATCAAGTGCTGATATGCAATGCTGTGAGGAAGTAGAGCTGCATTTCCTTTTGATGTGTCTTCCCTTTCAAGCGAAAGAATCAAAATATCCCTCATAATACTTCTGTTGCTTCCTGCATTACAACAGTAAGGGTGTTTACTTTTTTTTTGGCTCCTCTTCTAGAGCAATTCTACCATCTCTGGCAAAGCAGGGCCTACAGATATATCAGTTATAGAGATAAATTAATTCTAACAGCAGAAGTATGAAAATAAAATTACTTGCAAAGCAGTGGCACATACTTATATCACTATGAAGGTCTGAGCATGTTATGGTCTACCAACATGCTGTACAGTGTCTTGTTAGGAAGCCTTCCCTAGAGTCATAAGGAAAGGACTACGTTAGGTCATGTCTGCACTATCTTTTTGAAATATTGCCTCAAAAAAACTAGAATAATGTTCTATAAACACATTTGCATGCATCCAGCAGTGCAGGAAAGCTTGCTAAAATAGCTCCAAGTAAATATATTGCAGTCTTTCATTGGTGTTAGAGTAGTGGCTAGGGATTCCATTGAGAGTCTGGTCCCTTCATTCAAATTCTCTACTTGCACACAGAATTATTTTCCTAACAATTTTGTGGTCTTCAGAAACAAAACTTGATTTTTTCGTGGTAGATCACAACTAGAACCCTGTCAGTGTGGACAAATGGTATCTTCTGTATCTTATATATTGAAAATAAAAGACTTATTAGCCTGGAATTTATGTTTTCTTATGGCGAGGGAAGCTGATTGATCAATGGTAACACCTTCCCCGTGAACTTATTTTCCCCCTATTTCAGACTGTCACAGCTACAAAGAGTAGAACAACTATACAATTCATAACCATATCTTACCATGCACAAAAATGCAAAGGGTAGTAGGAGAAATAATTCATATCATATAATCAAAGCAATCCACCATGGCCCAGAGGCATATCAAATATATCATCTTGTTCTTTTCAGTAACAGTATGTTACCTTGCCACTTTAATCATCAGACTTCATGAAGCACTGGAATGAGCTTTAAATATTGTTTCTGAAGCAAATTAAGTCAAATGGTACTCTTCCTGAAAGAGCCTAAAGAACATCAGTGTCAAAGATTCAGGAAAATTTAAATGAATACATGTAGAAATGTGTATGATGGTACTGTCTCTCAGCAAAAAAAAAAAATCAGAATGTAGCTGTATACAATTAACAGCACTCTAGAAGTCAGTTAACAACAGATCTTGCCCATTTTCTGAATAAAATCTTACAAGTGTCTGATTACTGAAATGGCTAGAAGTTTTAGTACAAGTCAGATGTTCCATGAGCAGGCACGTATAACCAGCCAGAGGCAGAGAAAATATTGTCTACTTGAGAACATCAATTCTAAGAGCAAATAGAAATAAGAGTTCTAGTCAGGGTAATACCATATTTTTGCTCCTGTGTAAGCTATTTTATCTTTCTGTCGCCTCTGAGTGCATCCCTCAAATATTCTGTTTGGACAGCTAGCTATAAGAAACAGCAAAGGTAGATGGTTATTTCAGGAGCTTTAGGTAACACAGAACCACTGAGGTGATCTGATCTCACCTTCTGCAATACATTCCACATAGATGCCTATATGGATTCCTTTAGCAATTCCATACCTTATTCTGGTGTTGGAGCATATCCTCTAGGCATACATTCAACATTCCTCCCAAACTTCTTGACGACTCTATCTGGAGACAGAATTTTACCCAGAATCTTCAAATAAGGTCTTTTCTAGCACTGACACAGCTATGTTGTTGCAATGGTTAACCACTCTTCCTTAATAATGTAATTAATACTTCTTGTCTGAATTTGTCCATCTTCACCTGCTGTATCTTGTTAGGACTTTATCAGCTAGATTAAAGAATCATCTTGTGTAAGAAGTCATCTCCTCTTTCACACAGCTGGAGCTCAAACCATCTTTCAATCTTTGTTTCTTACTGAGCCATGTGTTAGCCTTGCTTAGCAAGATTTTCATGTAAGCTCATCATATGAATCATATAGATCATATGATTCTGTGATAATGCATGTGCCACAGCTGGAGTTCAGAGACGGTATTGGTCTGGCAGTAAGACCTTTTCAAACTGTACACTGTCCAAGCTGTTTGGACTCTGATCTTGCCTGTGACCTTTAGATGCTCTCTCCTACAGCAATAAACACCTTAAGTGAATGTAGAGACAATGGAATAATTACACAGACCCCAGGCTGACAATGCTAGAGTGCACAAGGTAGATATTGCTGAGGAAAATATTTGGCACAGGGTTGAGATATATTGGGGTGAGATATCTTACCTTTGTTCAGAGAAGAGAGAGTAGAGACTGACTTTTTTAATCCTGTGTGGTCCATGTTATTCATCTCTTTGAGTGATGTCAAGCTATCCTTTTAAGGAATAATATATCAGATAAGCACAGACTTTTTTGGTTGTTGTTGGTTTTTTTGCTTTTTTTTTTTTTTTTTTGGCATGCACTCACTTCCTTTTAAAACATAGCATACAAATTGTTTCCGTGTTGGAAGCCCTGGACTGCCTGGCAATATTATTCACCTTTAAGAAATTCAAGTGGTAAGTACATCTTCTGGGCACTTTGATCCTCTGGTTTGAATGAAGGCTTATGAAAAATTTGTATATGACATAGGAGCTTGGGATTCCAGAGTAGGTCGGCAAATCATTGCATGAAGCAAATATGGATTAAAGTATTCTAAGTGGCTGTTATATCATTCCACTTCCTGGTATACAATTCAATTTTTTTTTTCTTTTACTCTAGCTTGCTGGTAAAAAGGATTCCAAACAGCAGCACATTTCATAGTTCTTGCATTACCTGCTGTTTTTGTGCTATTTTAATGTATGTAAGTGTGTAATCCAGAGGTCAGACTAATGCCAAAGGAATGATAGTAGTTTGTTCAGATGTAGGAAATAACTTAGTTTCTTTGAAGTAAAGCTAACCACAAAATCCACTTTACATAGTGGGTATACTTTCTCCTCCTAGATCCTTGAATTTCAGTAGCTAATGGAGAAGGTTGGCTGGGCAAATCTGGAGTGATCTGCATTGATTTCAGAGACTAAAAGCCTCCTCTGTCCAGCCAAATAGAAACATAGCTGTAGATGCTGATGAATTGCTGTAGATGCTGAGATACGTCAGGAGACAAAATCTGAAGAGAAAAAAGAGAGAGAAGCTGTGACTTCACACAAAGATGTAAGCATAGCTTTCCCTTCAGGAGGAAAGGAACACTCTGGGGTGCCCTGCCTTTCTTGTTTTTCTCAAAGATAAGAACCATTTGGCATAACTGCATTGTACAAACCAGTTTATTATGTCTTACTTCACAGTGTCTGGGCTGCATTTTCACCAGTGTCTGACTCCGTAAGCCAAGGACAGTTATACAGCTGCCCAGAAGCCAAGGACAGTTATACAGCTGCCCAGTATATAATTCCTAGCCATTGCCACTGAAGCAGTGCACTCTGTTCTGTGGGGTCTAAGTTAAGCTCTAAGTAACCAAAATGGGTGGCTTTTTCGTAGCCTCCTCTGTAATTGCTGCCTCACATCAGCATTTCACCCTCAAGCCAAAGGAAAAATTACCATGTGCTGTCTGTGTCTTTCTGTCTTGTACATCAGTCTGCACTCTTTTCTCACAACCTTCAGGACCCATTGAACCATTTCAACTCAACAAAGAGAGCGGGAAGTCTGGTAGATGAAGAGTACTTAAAAATGTTATGAAGTTGGGCAACTGAGAGAGCAATTAAGTATGATAAATGCTTGATTCAAAGCTTCGCTATGAAGATGAACTTAGGTGTCACAAAAAAATATCACAGAAGACAGCTTCTATACTTAACAGCAGGAAAAATCTTAGCTAGAGCTTGTATATTACTAGCTATCAGAAAATCAGCTGGGACTTGCAAGTCAAAGAGAAGCAAGATTTCATGAGCCTTGCTTGGAATATGATAATTTGTATTTGTTTGGTTTTGCTTTTGTATTTTTTTTTTGTTTCTTTCCATAGACCCCAGACTGAGATGAGGTACATATCTTGTCTACAGAGGAATCAAGATAGTCCACAGTTTTAGTAAGGACAAAGATCCCCTTTTACTTTTCTAAACCTATGGGAAATCAAACAAACAAGTAAACAAAACATTTGCTCATCAAATGTTTCTTTGATGAGCAAGTGTCGCAGTTTGAAGAGTTAATCACATGACACCTCTCCCTCCCCCTGGGAGAAGGGGTGGGGAAGGAAGAGGAAGAAACTTGACTGAGATAGGAGAAAATAATTTATTAAACTGAATGTGGTACATTACAGAATAATTAAGAGTAATAAATCAAAACAAACCAGAAGTAAAACCAGAGGAGAAAGAGAGCCTAAGTTTTTAATGGCAGGCCCTCCACGACTCGCCTCCTGGAAAAGACAGCAGAGCTCTTCACCCCTCACCTGGAATCAGAAATCATGTGCAGACTCTTGGGAAATGCAGTACATCCCAATGTACCTTCCTCTTGGAGAGTTGGAGCTCACGTGAGGCTGCTAGAGAAACTAGGAAACACAGCTCCACAGTGCATTGTGCCTCTACACCAAAGCAGACTGTCACATGATGTAATCATACAGACTATTGATAAAACCAGGAGAGCATGTGGTCTTTAATTTTTTTTTTTTAAGTAGGAGAAGAAAATGTTTGCCACCTTGAAGGATGTCACTGTTTGTCATTGTCGTATACTATTAAAGCTTGTTCCAGAACTGGCATAAATCAATCCTACAAAGATCTGTAGGTGCTTGATGGAAGCACCTGCATAGCATCAGTTGCACTCATCCCTATTTTCATTCCAGTTTGGTGGTACAAGAACATAAGTTTGCTGGCAAGCAGCTGGCTAATTTTTGTTCTGTAAAAGTAATAGAGAAGGCTTGAAGCAGATGGCAACAAGCCAGATGAGTCTTTAGAACAATAAGCTTTCTGAACATCACATGAGCCTGCTCTTCTTTATGGCAGTTTACTTTTCTCTATATTATGCCGATGTTGTGACATCGGTCCTAGAGAATTAGAGAACACCAACAAATTATTCTAGAAGGAACTAAGGGATATCTAGATCAGCTGCCCTTGTTCTTATGGGTGACTTAAGCTTCCCAAAAGTTAGTTGGGAATACCACATAGACAATAAAAGAGGTCCAGGAAAACATGTTAATGATAGCTTCTTCGTACAGGTGCTAAGGGAACCAATGAGAAAAGTTGCCCTCCTAGGTTTGTTGCTGCTAACAGAGAGGGTTTCATGAGTAAAGTGGAGACTGGTGATGATCTTGGCCACGGTGGCCATAAGGTAGTCAAATTTATATTCTTTGGTGATAGGAGGAAAACTGGCAGTAAAACTACATCCCTGCAAGTGGAGAGAGTAGACTACAGGCCTCTCAGGGAACCAGTTAGTAAGGTACTCCGGGTCACATCTTTTGAAGGCATTGGGTCCTCCAGTTATGGTCCATCTGTGACAGCCATTTTTTAAGAGCTATCCCTTAAGAACACAGGAGCAGGTGATTCCAAAGTGTTGGAAGTCAAGCAAGTATGGCAGAAAGATGACTTGGCTGAGGAGTAGTCTTTTTCTAGAGCTTAGACAGAAAACGAAAGTATACGAACAGTGGAAGTGAGGTCAGGCAATGCAGGAGAACTACAGTGATGCTGTTCACAGTTGCAGAGAATAAATTTTTGTACCAAAGCTCAATTAGTGTTGATGCTGGCTAATACTGTGGGTGACAACAAAAAGGGCTTTTTTAAGATTAATGGTAAAGGAGGACTGGAGGTAACACTGGTTCTTTACTTGATGTGGTTGGTCACCTCACAAATAGGGATGTAGACAAACTCTAATATGGCTGTCTTTAATAGCAATGATGGGCTCTGTAACCCTCAGAGACATGAGTTGAAAGACTGTGACTGTGGTAAAGTGTGTGGGATTTGCTGCTCCATCTGGGTGCATACAAGCTTATAGGGCCTGATGAGATTCATCCAAGAGTTCTGAAAGAGCTGGCTGGTGTCATCACAAGAACTCTTTCAATTATTTTTCAACAGTCTTGCGAATCTGAAAAGATTCCAGTCAACTGGAAGCTAGCAAATGTCCCAGTTATCAAGAAGAGCAAGAAAGAAGATCCTAGTAAATACAAGCCTGTCGGTCTCACTTCAGTGCCTGGCAAAATTATAGAGAAGATTACTCTGGGAATTATTGAAAAACACTTGAAATGCAACACAGTCATTGGTTACAGCCAACACAGGTTCATGAGGGGAAGGATCTGCTAATCTACCTTAATTTCCTTTTATGAAAAGGTTATCCATCTAGTTAACCAAGGGAAGGCAACAGATGTAATCTTTGGGGATTTCACTTTGTCCTCCCTAACTCACAACACTTCCTGCAAGCTTCCAACGTACAACTGCTTCTCTGAGAAGCTTTCCTTTTCACCCACCTGCCAGAATCAGAGATAACTCATGGACATCTGAAGTCAGTTGCAGTGGCTTGTTTATCCAAAGTCATCACTGTCAAGCTGCCATGAGCTATGCTATTGATCGAAGGATTTGTTTACTTTCATTTCTGCCTGAGGTGAGAACTAGCTTTTGAGCACTGTGTGATGTGTTATACTATGATTTTCTTGTTGCTGTACTGTACTGTACCAGCTCTTTCTACCAAAATTCCTCTTCCTTGTTTATTGCTAAAGCTTTATTAAGAGAGGTAGACCTGAGAAGGCAAGGAGGATGAAACACTCCCTTACTTTATAGACAGAATAACCAACAGATTAACTCTTGCCATTTTTCTGGTAAGAAAAACACGTATTTGAAAAGCAAATTATTGTCTGACTGCATCTCCCCATTGACAAAGAAAAGGCACAGGCTAAAATCACATCTAGCTACATGAAAAAAGAAGAATAAAAAATACAGCTACAAGAAGATAAAAGAGCTGCATAAACTCAAGTTAGTCTTGCAGAAAACATACACCTTGTTATTTTGCAGCAAATATTAATGCATGTTACAATTCTGAAGAAATACGCTGGGAGTGAAAAGAGAATGTTACAATAACTTAGGCGGAATGACAGCACCTTTCCTTTATCTGCTTTAAAGGTGAAAGACTTTAAAGAGCTGCTTTCCAAGTAAAATCATTAAAGTCAAAGAGCTGAAAGCATTAGTGCAATTTACAGTTAATTCCAAAGAGGCTGTCCTTTTGAATGAAAAATAAATTAGTCCACCTTTTGCCACCTCTATTGCCCAGAAAATACAAGCTGCTCACTATAATCTATCTTAGCTGAGTGATAGCTCCTCCATCACTGTATTAGCTAATGCACATTGCATTTAACTGGGAATGGTAGGTTTGGAAGGAGGGTTTGGAGTCCTTGCTTGTTGAATTTCAGGCTGTTGACTTACCTCTTGCTCTGCACAGCACAGTCCTTGGTTCTTTTCTGGTAACACACTTACATTCAGCCTGTGTCAGACTGCTGGTGGCTTACACATGCTGATAGCAGAATTAACTGTCAAGTCAACATTCTGTTCCTGCCTAGGGAGCTCTTCTATATATGATGGATGTGCTCATCTAACTCCTTCTGCACTTTTTGTCATACAGATGAAGTGTAGCAGAAAAAAAAGTTAATTAAAAAAAAAACCCACACACCAAAAAAAAAAAAAAAAACCAACCAGAAAATTATACTTATTTAGATACCCAAAGTACTGGATTAAGTTTACTCAGAATAAGTGTGAACATCTGTGTACCATTCTTGACAAAGAAAATGGTGGGGAAAAAAAAATGGGAAAAGTTGGAGAATGGATACCATCTAGTGGTACCACCACTAAAATAATAGATTTGGAGGCTGCCTTATTTGTCCATGCTCTCCTCCTCCTGTGTTCCTGGTACACTTATACTGGTCACTATCTTTCCGCAAAGGTGGCTTTTCAGTTGGCAGCTGCTGGGGACGTACAATACAGTGCTAGACTAATCCATCAAGCTCTCAGTTGTTAGATGATCATCTACAAGCAGCTCTTTGGAGAAGGTACACCTTGGTAGGAGGCTAAAAAAAAAAAAGTGTGGAAAAGTGTTGGAGCCCCAGAAGAATACACAGGCTTTGCTTTCAGCTAGTAGTCCTTAATGCTGGAGATACATTTCAACTGACATGTCTCCATCTTTCCTCCATCCCACATGTCTGTCAGGGCACAATCTTGATCCAGAGCTTGCTGAAGTCAGCTTGCTTCTGCTTTGGAAAACAGAGATTCATCTTCAGACTGACCTCTGCATACTCTTCCTGTGAACCACCTGCTCACTCTCAGAAGTCCTGACTTACATAGAAGGGTACAGAGACTTTGATAACATTTTTTTCACATATCTCATGGGATGCTAGGCAGTACGTCCCAGCATCATCAGATTTAAGCAGCATTTCAACTGTTGTCAGACATGGGATTGCAAAATACATAGACGCAGGCAAATTAGATCTTGTTTTATTGGTTAGACACTGGGAAGTCATAAAACTACCTAACACCACTGTTGGTGTATGGATGTGTGCAATAGGAAGTGCATATACCCTCTCTGCCACAATGGTCATCTTGCAGAATTTCTTCATGCTTCTCACTGTGCTGCTTGGTGTTACTGTGCTCTAACTGTGGTACCAAACGGGGAGGCAGAGAGGTATGCCTAGACACCAGGCTGCAGATGTGTGGGGGGAACCCTGAGCATGTCTGCTATTCCTTAAGTTTCTGACATCTATCCTGTCCTTTCCTATTCCCTCTCTCAGCAAAGGAAAATGTATTTTATGCTCAGATTTGGGTATTTTTTCAAATTGGTATGTTGCCATTTTGTCTTGATCAGAGCTCAGAATTAGAAGGTAGTGCAGATTCTTTCTTTCGTTCTTTCCTAATTCTTTCTTTCTTTCCTCCTTTCTTTCCTTCTCTCCTTCTTTCTTTCCTCCTTTCTTTCCTCCTTTCTTTCCTTCTTTCTTTCTTTCTTTCCTCCTTTCTTTCCTCCTTTCTTTCCTCCTTTCTTTCTTGCTTTCTTGCTTTCTTGCTTTCTTGCTTTCTTGCTTTCCTCCTTTCTTTCTTGCTTTCCTCCTTTCTTTCTTTCTTTTTCTTTCTTTCTTTCTTTCTTTCTTTCTTT
>NC_034438.1:55543625-55617556 GCF_002078875.1 Numida meleagris
TCCCCTTCCCCTTTCCCTTTCCCTTTCCCTTTCCCTTTCCCTTTCCCTTTCCCTTTCCCTTTCCCTTTCCCTTCCCTTCCCTTCCCTTCTTTCCCTCTTCAGCAGTCTTGATTCTAGCATTATGTGCTAATTCCTTACAATGTGTGAGGTCTCTAAATTGTTACTACAAGAGTTCATCAAACTTTTTCCATTTACATTTTCTATTTTTTGTGAGATATTTTGGCTTTCTTTTACCATCACAAACAAACAAACAAACAAACATTTTCAGTAACTTTGTACTGCTTTGAAAACATCAACACAAACACTTTGAAAGATGTGATTCCAGTTTGACTGAAGATGTTAGGTTTGGGCTTTTGAAAATTATAGCTTGTATTGGAAATCAAATGTTTTCTTATTCTAAGATTGATTTAATAAAATATATGTGTGTTTTTACTTTGATTAAAGAAGCAAAAAGCATGATACTTGGTAGCAAATCTTTGCATACTCTGTTTTTCTGATTACACTGCTAGGAACTACAATTTTCTTTGTGACTCTGCTCCTAAGAGCTGTCTTTTGCTCTATCAGTCAGTCTGCTAATCTGACATCTCTGAAGTCTGTGCAGACATACATTCAAAGTACATCTTCCTTGTTCTTCATTTCACCATCAGTAAAACTTGGCTGGAAAACACTGTCTCAGAACAGGAATTGTATGCTTTCATGTTAGAAGAGTTGAGAGAAGGACATGTTCTAGAAGTCAAAATTGCCAAATTTTTTTATAATGCTAAATGAGGATTTTGTTTCCAGTTTAGCCTGCAGCTGAGCTTGAACGTGTCTTCTCATTCATTCAAGGCTGACCCACAAGTCTTGGCCAAACCCTCAAACGTATTATTCCTTCAAAAGGCCTTTAAGCTTTAATAACCATTTGTCCTACTAAGGCTGTTTTAAGTAAGAAACCTAGCGTTACATTTTAATTAGAAAATCTCTTTGCTGAAAATAATGTTCAAAGACACCAAAATAAGAGATTTTGCATCCACCTAAATTGTACCTGTGGATGATTTTCCTGCTAACCTCAAGGCTTTTTGGACAGAGCAAAAATCTAATTTTTACTACATTGTACTCACTCCTTAGCATGTCCCTGAACTTTCTTAAAAGTGTGGATATTTTTCTGCTTCTTCCTTGTGTCACCTTCAGCCACATCACATGCCCGACAGTGGCATCCAGTCTAATTGTCTGGTTCTGTTTGGCAGTCTGTCAGACTTAGATGTTTACACCAGCCTCACTGATAATCAGAATAGGAAAATAATGATTATATTGTCCTCAAGAAGTGTGTAATCTGATGCACCTGTCATATACCAATGTGTTTATTAATAGTCTCTCTGTCACCTCTCTTCTGGGGCCCATTTCCTGGGCAGAAATAGCCTACTCCTCTGTTCTGCTCTGAAATCTGTGCCTCTACTCATCAGATTTGCCCCCGGTTTTGCAAAAGAGTTTTCTACTCTCAGTGACTGCTCCTACAATAAGCATTGATGGACTGAGAAGACAGAGGTGCATCTGGGGTGCAATACTGTTTAGAAACTGTCCAGCAGTTGACTGAATCCTGAAACAAAGCCTACAGAACAAATTTTTTACAGAATTCATGCGTTGATAAAACTGAAGAGCTGAAGAGAGAAGACTGAGACCCACTGCAACAAGTTGCCAGTGAAAGACAACAAAGGCAAAGAAAGGCTTTCCCAAACATCAGATATTCAGCAGAGCACAGAGAGAAAAAATTACAGGATTTGGAAAATTTCATGGAAATATATTCATATTATATTCTGAAAATAGATTGCATATTTTCATCAGAAATAAAGAATAGGAAAAACAAAGAAATACTATTTCAAAAAAGAGATCACTTTTTTTTTTTTTTTCTGTTTATGATCGAGTGACCAGCCTGGTAGATGAGGGAAAGGCTGTAGATGTGGTCTACCTAGACTTCAGCAAAGCCCAGAAGAGAAGGACTACTACATTCCCCATGGCACTTTGCTCCTCTGTTACCATTTTCCAGCCGGAGGGAAAAGATAAAAGCTCGCAGTATAAAAACTTGCAGATCACGAGACCTCGTCCCCTTTTCCGCCGTCTCTCATCTTGGCAGCACCTCGCTCTCCAGCTGTCTTATCATCGGTAGTAGAGTAAGGCCTACCTTGATTTTGGGACATTCTCTCTCTCTGTATTGGATTTATCAGCTTAAATTGTAATTATATTGTATTATACTGTGTTGTTTTGCATTCCGATATCTTATTTAGTAAATTAGTTTGTTTCTCCTCAGATTGTTGCCGCTGTTCTTTGCTCTCAGGGCCATCTCCTTACCCTTTTCCCCTTTTCCCTTTTCCCGGGGCGTGGGCCCGTGGATCCCCCGTCCCCTTAGTCACGGAACCGGGCCGAAAGGCTGTAAACCGTTGACACCCTGCTAGACACCTGCTGTTCACGAGCAGAGAAAGACTGTTGGGAGATGTGAATGTCGGGAGCTGTCTTGGACAGAGCAACCATGAAATTGTGGAGTTCTCTATTCTTGGTGAGGTCAGGAGAGGGGAGTCAGCAAAACTGCTACCTTGGACTTCTGGAGAGCAGACTTTGAATTATTCAGGACACTGGTAGGGAGGGTCCCTTGGGATTCAGTCCTGAAGGTAAAGGTGATCCAGGAAGGCTGGATGCTCATCAAGAAGGAAGTCACAAAGGTGCAGGAGCAGGCTATCCGTATGTGCTGGAAGATGAGCTGGAAGGGAAGACCAATGTGGATGTACAGGGAACTTTTTCTGAGGCTCCAGGAGAAAAAAGAGAGTCTACCTCCTGTGGAAGAAGGAATGAGCAACTCAGGGAGAGTGCAGAGAAGCTATTAGGATATGCAGGGAAAAAAAATAAGCCAAGCTTGAATTCAACATGACCACTGTAGTAAAAGAGAACAAAAAACTTCTTAACAAATATATTAACAGTAAGAGGAGGGCTAAGGAGAATCTCTGTCCTTTACTGGATGTGATGGGGAATGTGACCACTGATGATAAGGAAAAGACTGATGCTCTCAATGCTTTCTTTACATCCGTCTTTAAAAGTCAGACCAGTTATCCTCAAGGTACTCTACCTACCCCCTGACCTGGAAAACTGAGACGATGAGCGGAATAAACCCCCCCACAATTCATATGGAAACAGGTAGAGACCTAATACTTCAAATGGACTGTCACAAGGCCATGGGGCTGGGTGAGATCCACCTGAGGGTGCTGAGGGAGCTGGCAGAGATAAGAGCCAAGCAGCTTTCCATCAACTATCATCATTTTTGGTCAACAAGAGAGGTGCCAGAGGACTGGAGGCTTGCCAGTGGGACTCCCATCTACAAGAAGGGTTGTAAGGAGGATCCAAGGAACTACAGGCCTGTCAGCCTGACGTCGGTGCCAGGAAAGGTTATGAAATGAATCGTCTTGTGTGAGATCACATGTCATGTGTGGGAAAACAGGGGGAGCAAGGCCAGCCAGCATGGGTTCAAGAAAGGCAAATCCTGCTTGACCAACCTCTCCTTCTATGATCAAGCAACTCGCCTGGTAGATGAGGGAAAGGCTGTAGATGTGGTCTACCTACACTTCAGCAAAGCCTTTGACATACACTGTCTCCCCCAGTATTCTCCTGGAGAAGCTGGCAGCATGTGGCTTGGACAGGTACACTCTTTGCTGGGTAAAGAAATGTCTGGAGGCCCAGGCTCAGAGAGTGGTGGTGAATGGAATTAAATCCAGCTGGTGACCGGTCACGAGTGGTGTTTCACAGGGGTCAGTACTGGGGCCTGTCCTGTTCAGTATCTTTATTGATGACCTGGACGAGGGGATTGAGTGCACCCTCAGTAAGCTTGCAGATTACACAAAGCTGGGAGGAAGTGTTGATCTGTCTGGGCGTTGGAAGACCCTTCAGAGGGGTCTGGACAGGCTGGATCAATGGGATGAGGCCAATGGGATGAAGTTCAACAAGACCAAGTGCCAGGTCCTGCACTTTGGCCACAGAAACTCCAGGCAGTGCTACAGGCTTGTGGCAGAGTGGCTGGAAGGCTGTGTGGAAGAAATGGACCTGGGGGTGTTGGCTGATGCTCAGCAAAACATAAGCCAGCAGTGTGCCCAGGTGGCCAAGAGGGCCAATGGCATCCTTTCTTGAATCAGAAATAGAGTAGCCAACAGGAGCAGGGAAGTGATCATCCTTCTGTACTCAGCACTGGTGAGACCACAACTCAAGAACTGTGTTCAGTTTTGTTCAGCCCCTCACTGCAAGAAAGACACTGAGGCCCTGGAGCGTGTTCAGAGATGAGCAATGAAGCTGTGAAGTCTGGAGCACAGGCCTTACGAAGAATGGCTGGGGGAACAGGGATTGTTTAATCCAGAGACAAGGAGGCTGAGGTGAGATCTTACAGCTCTCTACAACTATCTGAAAAGAGGTTGTGGTGAGGTGGTCAGCCTCTTCTCCCACATAACTAGTAATAGGACTGGAGAGAATGGCCTCAAGTTGCACCAGGAGAGATTCAGGTTGGATGTTAGGAAAAATTTCTTCTCTGAAAGAGTGGTCGGTGCTGGAATGGGCTGCCCAGGGAGGTGGTGGAGTCACCACCCCTGGAGCTGTTCAGTAAATGTTTAGATGTTGTACTATGGGATGTGGTTTAGTGAGGAAATATTGGTGGTAGGTGGATGGTTGATCTGGGAGGCTTTTTCAATTCTTGTGATTCTGATTTTGTGCTTCTAACTTCTATAATAGACCACTGATCAGGAAGAATGACATGTACTTGGAGAAGTGGCACTTTGCTTTCCTTGCAAAGTCCTGGCTGGAATGGTATGGATGCAGGGAAAACACAAGGAGGCATGGAAAACCTGGCTAAGTGTCTCAGTGTCTCCTGTTTCTGTGTTTCAGAGAACAACAAAAGAGTTGAGCAAACTGATGAGGTTTTCCCTGTGCTTTTCAGACAGCTTTAATTCTCATACGACAGTTTGATTGTTTTTACTGATACTTGACATGCCCTCCTCTATATTGCTATAACAAATTCGTGAATATTGTTTTCAGTGTTCTACAGTTTTCTCTCTGCAGGGATCTTCTTAGCCTCTTTTTGTGTGTGTGTGTGTATTTTCACCATGTATTTGATATTATTCTTCTGTGTTCACATGAGTATGTGTGTTTCTGAAGAGTAAAGTTCAACTGTCAACTCAAGTTGACAGAACTGAAATCTTCGGAGTCATAATTAGAAATCACTCAAATAATATCAATCATTAATATTGAAAAGTAAAATTGCCATATATATCTAGTTGTTTCTCCTTCTGTGTAACTCTGCATCAGTGACATGAACAACCTAAAATGAAATAAAATAAAATGGAAAAATACAGGAACAAAAAATACATTACATTGGCAACCATAAATGCAAAATAGTAATAGTCCTTCATGTGTGATAATCATATCCTCCTTGGATATCTAGAAGAAAAACTGCTCATGAATCCATATCCACAAAGCAGAAAGGATATTTTTAGAGAGGTGTAATCACTGTTCCTCTTGCCATCACTATAAAATACATCTGCTTACATTACTGTTTCTTACACTACACATTGGACCGGTTCAAGAAAACAATGTGTATTGTATTGTAAAAAGCTTTTTTGCATGCAATGTTAAAGCATCATGTTGGCCTATGTATACAGCCTTGTTAAATGAAAATCTCACTTTTAAGCATAATGTGACAGAGAGAGAACATGTGAGCATTTGCTTGGAGATGGTAAGCACCTAGGGTACAGCATTAGAAGCAGTCAGTTATCAATGAGAGCTAAGCACAGCATGGCTGTTATTCTGCTCAGTACTGTGAAGTGTCTTGTCCTCAGAAAATGATCGAGTTGTTTTTTTGGGCTATAGTTGTGTATCAGCATTAGTTAAGTGACGCACAAATCTTTGAACTATGGTGCACTGGGAAGTCTGAGTCAGTGAGACCATTTCAGGAACAATGTCTGTGCTTGCGGTGGTTTAACACCAATGGATACCTAGGCACCAACATGCTACTGTCTCACTCTCCTTCCTCTAAAGGACATGGGGACAAAATACAAAGAAAAGAAAGCTCATGGATTGAGATAAGGACGGGAAGATCACTCACCAGTTATCATCAAAGGCAAATCAGACTAAGCATAAGGCAGATAAATGTAATTTTGTTTCAGTGAATAACAGACTAGAGCGGTGATAACTAAAAGTAAATTGAAATTCTTTCTCCCTATCCACTCTCTTCTATCTCCTTCATATGAGCAGATCAGGAGAATGGGTGCTGCAGTCAGTCCATAACGCTTCATCTCTGCTGCTCCTTCATGGTCACTCTGTGCCCCTGCTCCACCCTCGGCCTCTCTGCACCTGGAGCACCCCATGCCCTCCTCCTGCCCTGACCTGAGTGCCCACAGGGCTGCTTCTCTCCCATTTCTCACTCCTCTCTCCCAGCTGCTGTTGTGCAACAGTTTCTGCCTCTCTTATATCTGCTCTTCCAAAGCACATTCAGTGTCACTCATGCTCAGCTCTGGCAGCAGCAGGTCCCCGCTGGAGCAGCAGGAGCTGCTCTGCTCTGATATGGGGCACTACTGGGCTCAGCTCACAGAGGGCCCACTGTATGCCTCCTTGCCAGGAAAGACCAGAAAGTGCATAGGCTCCTAGGAGAAAATATCTGTAGTGAGAAGAAGGTTTTAACTAGTTCTACTAGTGCAGGAACAAGACACGTGGAATGTGACAGTAATTCGTGATTCTGTATAGATCAGTAGTTCCACAGCTGTTTGCGGAACTCATTTATATTCTCCATTAGTAGAAATAAAAGTTAGAGCTGTCACAGGAAGTCTGTGGGACCTATTTGCAGGGACAATCTGTAGCACAGGTAACCAAAGGGCTACTTGGTTCTTCTGTGAATGTTTAGGGTTTTTCCTAAGCCAAAAGGTGGACATGGAAAAACCTCCACACTCTCTTCAGCATCAGAGACACCCTTTGCACTGCCAAACAATCTCACATTTCTGCGGTTTGGCCGCAGAAAAAAAAAAACACACAGACACACACACACACACACACACAAAAAAAAACAAAACAAAACAACAACAAAAAAAAAAACAGTAAAAATCTCCCCCGTGACCACAGGAAAAAAATGAAAGTAAAGGAGAGGAAAGAACAGGAGATGAGAGGAGATGCAGACATCTCTCGATCTTTATGAACAGTTTAAATATAGTAAGTGTAATGCTGTGAAATGATAAACCAGATTCAATAATGAAATAATTACTTCACCAACATATAGTATAATCTTCTCAAATGAATGTCAGTAAATCCTTTGTAACACAAGACCATCGTTATGCTCATGGGCTTCATATAGGCTCACTTACATACAAAACTCTTATTTCCATGACTAAAAAGTGGATGATTCATTGGAAATGTTGTGAGATACCCATTTTTTGAAAACCATAATTGCTTTTTAAAAGGCAGCATTGTTGCTAGCAAGGTGAATTCACCACCTTGAACAGAGTAAATCCAAGTAAGAAAGAGGAGTCAACTGTTTTCATGAGCTTTGAGATCTGAGAGGACTATTACTATCACTTATTGCTGCTTTTTGTATAACAGTTTGCAGGATATCATGCAGTAATTCCTTTCTGAACAATAATTTCTGATACGGGCAACTTTCACTGAAAATTACTCTTGGGCAAAGGGAAGCAGGTTTATTCCTATTAGCTGAGTAGCAAGGTACGTATTTTATCAGAGGTTGCCATTAATGCTAGTGAGCACAAAGCTCTTCAGATTGGTGGTATAGTATTCCAAGCCGTATTTCAAACCAAACACTTTCTACTTTAATTTAGAGGTATGTAAAATTCACTTATGCCAAGATCCCTTACCACGTCTCTGGCAGTTCAGACACATCACAGTGGCTGGCCCTCGATGCAGACAAGACATTTAAGATGCTCACTTGAGATTGTCTCATTTCTTGCTGAAGGAAATGTTGATTTCCCCTTTCTGACTGTTCTCAGAGAGAAACATCACATGAAGGGATGCAATTTCAAACTATATAACTCTCAAAATATAGTCCATTTTCTATTCCTTTCCAAGAGTTAACAGGATATCTAGCAGTTCTTGATTAATGCTGAGCTGCTTGCAACAGTTCCTTTAGGGCATACCTATGCTCTTGGTAATGGAATGTGAGATGTCAGGTGAAATTCACTCAGAAAATATCTTCTGTGAGCTACCTCCATTTTGCTGACAGTGTTCTGGGTTAATAAACATGCAGTGGAGAAAAGGGTGAGACAGTGGAGGTACAAAGAGATCTGAGAAATATTAGACATAAGAGGCAACTTTTCCTATCATAAAGCAGCATCTTTGTAATGTAGAATGCATCAGGATTGAAAAAAAAAAGATGATACAGAACGGATAGGATATGAGAAGTCTATAAATTTCATTCTAAGCTGCAATGACTGCAGTTTCTGTTTATATAAAACTAGATGATACTGAAAGAAACCCACATATTTTAGTCTCAGGAACAGAGAAGACTTTCTTAAACTGAAGTACACAGATAAGCTATGAAATATTTTGCAGCAGGATATTAGTGTTGACAACAGATTACACAAGTTCAAAAGGTGAATCATTAAATTAATAAGGAAAAAAAAAATAAGGAGTATTGAACTCAGATGAATGACTTCTGGCTCAGTGGGGCCCTGAATTTCAATTTCATTGTGTCCAGTTGTTCTGGGAGGCATTGTTCCATGCTCATTCTGCTCCATATTCTTCCCTTGGTACTTGCTACTGACTGCTTCAAGATCAGATATATTAGGTCTAAACTGTATGACCCATTTTAATCCTTATGAAGTTTTTTTATTAACATCAGTTGGGCCAGTTTGGAAATTCTTCAGTCTTTGTGGAGAGAATCTGTAAGAATCTCTGGGATCACATGAAATAATACTTGCTGCCTAATTCCTGTGAATAGTTTGGTTGTTTCCCTGCCAAAAACTTGTCAAGGTGAATTATTATGTTTGGAGTATAATATCTGCAGTGAGATATTGAAATTATTCTAGTTCAGTTGAATAATAGCCAAGCAAATCACAAAGGATGGATATAGCTAAAAACTACTTTTACTGAAGTATCAGCAAATAATATTTTTGCCATTTCTTAAGAAAAAAAAGCATTGCTCAATCTTAAATCTCAAGCTGTCTGGGCCAAGTCATTTTTTCATCTGTAATACTACGTTCACTAGCTCAGATTGATTTTTTTCCTTCAATAAATACATTCTAAAATATGTATAAAATATATTTCAATATCGATGCCATCAGTTTGAATTGTTCAGAAAAGACTTTGATAAGAACCAGCATATCTCTATAGAAATGCCAGAGTTCAGCTGAAAAACATTTGAATGGCTTTATTTGTGCGTATATTTTTTCTCTGCTTTTTACCATCTGCCCACATATTTCCTCATACTTCACTTGTGGAAGTATTCTATAAAAGAAGAGCTTGATTTAGAACATTTAAAATTTAGTCAGAGAAAACTGGATGGTTGTATTTTTCTCCTTCAATTACTTACTGATTTAGTCTATTAGAAGTATTTAACATGCCCAACATGCATCCGTGTGGACTGAAAAAATCACAGCTGCCAAAAGACGCAGATTCATGCTGTCAGCTCCACATGTTACAGCTCATCTAACCATGGGAACATAACAGAATATTTACCACTTGCTATTAGGTCTGTGACACTGACATAGAATCAGAGTCACAGAATTGCTCAAGTTGGAAAAGACCTTAAAGATCATCAAGTTCAACTGCAACCTAACTATACTACTCTAACATCTGCCATTCCAAATTATGTTTTCATTTCAACTGCACTGTCTTCAACATAACTATGTGAAACTCACATTTAATAAATCAAATGAAAACCCTGAAAGCTTTGGCTGTAAACATATGAGTTTCTTACTTGAACAGATTAGGCTTTGAATAAGAGCATCTCAGCCATAGGGCAGATTTCAGTCACAGACAAGAAATCTCTTCTGAGCTCCAAAAAGATTATTTTAGAATCATAGAATCACAGAATCCTTAGAGCTGGAAGGGACCTTTAAAAGTCATCTAGTCCAACTCCCTTGCAATGAACAGTGACATGCACAGCTTGATGAGGTTTCTCAGAGCCTGGTCCAGCCTGGCCTTGAAAGTCTCCAGGGATGGGGCATCCACCACCTCTCTGGGCAACCTGCGCCAGTGGCTCACCACCTGTAGTGTAAGAGCAACCTAAATCTCCCCTTGTTAAGTTTGAAACCATTTCCCCTTGTCCCATCACCACAGACCCTGCTAAAGAGTCTGTCCCCTTCTTTCCTGTGGCTCCCTTTCAGATACTGAAAGGTCACTCTTGGGTTACCTCAGAACCTTCTCTTCTCTAGGCTGAGCAGCCCCAGCTGTAGCAGATTTGGGAAAGAAGAGCATCCTTAACAGAGATGTTAGGGTTCTCTCCTGTGAGAACCATTTAGTTTAGGGGAGATATTTTAGGACCAAAACTCTTCCATTGTCCAAAAAAAGTCTGAAAATTTAGATAACCTTGTTTAGGGCTTCCTGAACCCACAGACTGCAGTATATACCTGCCATTGTGAAATTCATACTCTCATCTTTCTCTTTCAAAGCAAGTGTGTAGTTCTTAGTTGTCTAGCAATGCTGATTACCACAACTTTTGTCTACTTAAAACTGGAATAATTAGAATGGTAAGACATCCTTGAATGCTAGATTTTGGCCAGTAATAATTACAATTATGCAAACAGTGTCTGTCCCACTGAATCTTAAAGCTCAAAGTACATAAGAGCGTCCAGATTTGGACAAAACAAACGTTACCAAGCTGAACCTGTGCTATGTTCATCTGCTAAATATTGCAAAAATTTCTTAGTGTTGCAGTGAAAAATTCTGGCGAGTTGTTAAAATACACTTTTCATGGAAACCAAAATAGCTAATTTAAATACATTAAACATGTTTTTCAATAAACAGGACAACTTCTCCTTTATAGATCTGAATCTAATTCATAAATAGAAAGCTTTCTAAACTGCACATACAAAGAGGCTCTGAAAGATTCTTCCATTATCCAAAGCAGAGCAAAACAAGCAAAGTGCATGAAAAATATTGCAGAAGTAGAATCATCATCCTTCAGACATCTCCATCTTTAAAATCACAAAGAACAAAAAAAGTCAACTCCTCTTTCTTTGCTAGCAGCAGCATGTAAGTATTCGATTATAACATACAGTTACTATTATTCTTTTTTAATTAACAAAATGATCATAGTATCCCATAGAGATTTCATAAAATCTCACTCTGAACTCCAACCTCAATGTGAAGTTAACACTGTGTTTCATCTATAACTTCAAAATTAGGAGACTTAATGTGAGTCCCTATTATACTGCTGAGAATTCTGAATCCTTTAAAAGTCTAAGCCATATTAATGTATTTCTTATGAAATTGGCATGAGATGCACACACCAATATTGTTTCATTTTAAAGGAGAAAGACTAGGAATAGCACAACGCTGATGATCCACTACAATTCAAAAGTTTTTACTGCAATGGAAGAAACTGTTTTTCAAGGAGATTGTATCTCTGTCTCATTAATCTATTTAAAACAGAATAATGTAGGAACAAGACGAAGGGTAGTTACCAGATTCAAGGGAAGTGAGCTCTCCTCCTAAGGAAAAATGATCAGAAGAAGTCTTATTTCTTTTATTTTGGCAGAGGGGTGATGCTCTAACATAGGTGCATACTTTCTTGTGATATTTCTAAAACAGTAAGCACAGTAACATCTAGAGATGTGCATACAAAAAATATTTGCAGTAGCACTAAGTAAAATTCAGTCTTTCATTCACACATTTTCTATGTAAAGCTTTATACAAATCACATGGATTTCCCTAGAATACCTAAGATTTGAATATGTATTTTAGTCCCAAATTAACAGAGGAAAAAATCTTACCTTTTATATTTATTAAGTGTTGCAGAAAAGAATTTCAAAATGTTTCCAAAAAAATTTTTTTGTTAAATAGCCACTTGACCCACATTTATCTTTACTACACTGAAAGTTGCCATTTGCACAGGTTCACAAAACATTTAAGTCCTTTTAGTACTTCACTGCATCCTTCCTCCTTGGGTCTTCCTGTCTCCACGTTATTTGGATGCCTGATGTCCCTCCTATTTTTACATAACCAGTATGATACTAGGCAACAATGCATCTTTTGTAAAACCACTTGCATCATACTTCCTTCATGGCACCATGCAGATCAAGTTGAAAGCGCAGTTTTGCCTTATGTGAAGCAATACGTTTCATGACAGAAGACAGAATCCTTCAGTAAGCCAGCACAAATGAGAAACAGAGATACAAATAATAGCTTCTACGTCTAATTACACTCCTACGCTAATTCAACATTGTCTTTTCACTGAATGAGAAACCAGAAATGTTTTGGTCAGCTCTACATGTGCAGGACTTCTTTTTCTTAGCCCAATCATAAATAACTGAACCAAGTATAAGCTAATAAAAGCAATCTAACAGGTCAGCAATAGCTATGCAGGATCATTGTCACTGAAGCAAAAGGAACCTTTTAGTCAAGCCTTATCTCCAGCCCTATTATGAAACTTGGTGGCTTAAGAGATAACTGGTTCCATGTTTGGAGTGAGGTACAGCACAAACATTATGGCTGGGAGAGAGAAGCAGAATATAGCAACCTTGTCTTGAGGACTTCTCCACACTGCACAGTGTGCCTTGGGCATTCTCCCCTTGGCCCCATTGGCTTTTCTCTTACATTTCCCCATCTCCACCTGTTTCTTCCCAGCACTGAGCATTTCCGATGCATCCAGTTGTTGCAGGCAACTTAACTACTACTTGCTACTGGGGGGTAGTCCTGAGGTGGCACCTTTTAGTTTGTCTTTGCATGACTGTTGTCTTATGTGATATAAAGAGAAAGCAGCTGGGCTGGAATATCTTCTTCTGTGTGTTTGTTTTAGCAGTATGGTGGAGATTTTCTTATTGCAAAACACATGGCACCTCTCTTTCAAACTGCTTGTGTGGGGATGAGATTACAAAGAAGAAACGAAAAAAACATTTGCAAATGCAGCAAAGCTTGGGAAATCTGTTTATCTTTCCTCCCAACTCCAAAGCATAAACTAAGTGATACTACATATATTTCATGACTTGAAAATGGTCAATGTCCTCTGTGGAGATTTGCAGTTTAATTACATTGCTAGTTGAACTAGTGGTGCTCATATGACTATTAAGGGTTAGAAATTTGTGATTTTTAAAATTTGTCTCTCGTGTAAGATCAGTAAATAGAACAGAAGGCCAACCCTTCACTCCCCATGCCAGTTTACCCGATGTTTTCAAATGGATGTATTACAATTGGATCAATTTCTTGCAGTGACAGAAGTTACTTAAAAGTTAACCACGCTTTTCTGATAACAGTAACATCTTGGTTTAAGAGGAGATGGCCAATTCACTGTGCTGAAAAGATGTTTTGACAAAACTTTATTTAGCTTGCTACGTGAGAATTCTTTCACTTCAGTCAAAATTCATTCACCTCCAATTTTGTATTCCTTTTTATTTGTTGTTGAAAACCATTTATCTTATATATGATTACCAAGCAGGAGACAGGGAAGGGAGTTATTTTACTGACCAGTGGAACATCAGTGAACTTTTTCTGTGAATCAGTGAAGCAGTGTTCCATTTTTAAGCCATGTCTATTTGGTTGCCAGTATGAAGAAGTGACTTCTAGTACCATCTTGGGCTTAATTGGTTGTAAAAAAAAAAGTTTAATTAAAATAAAACTGTTGATGTAAATGGACAAGACAACGTAAAAGTAATACATCTTTGTTCTATGAAAAAGGAATTACATTTCTCAACTTCACATTATAAATTTGTATTAATTCTCTATTGACTGTGCTTTTTAATTGTAATTTGTAGATTTCAGAAAGCTTGAATTTTGTTTATGTAAGTACAACTCCCAGTCTAGCAAGCAGTTTCCATTGACAACATAAGCTTTCCAAAGCTTTTTTCGCTCCATTTCCAAAGGCTGGAGGATAACTTTTTGAGCAACATTTGTTTTTCAGGGCAAAAAAGAAATCTGACATTTCACTTTCCCTCCTCAGTCAAAATAAAACATTGTATTCCCCTTGGGAGATGGATAAGGAAGATAAAATCAGTTGGGAAATGGTGGCATGACAAGTCAAGAGAAGGAGATTTGGCACTGTCCTTCTTAGGTGCACCAGCAACTAGGGATGGTAAGTTGTCTTGCTGCTCTGCACACCCTGCCCTGATCCTAAAGCATCCATGCAGAGTGCAAGCTGGTGATGGCAGAAATCAGTGAGGGGCAGGTGAGGAAGAAAGATTGTTCTACAATTTTATATTGAAACAAGCTGTTTTGATGAAGCAAGGTCATGCTTTCTTCCAGATATTCAATATTTAAACCTTTTCTATGTTCAGACTGTTACCTTTTGTTCTGTAGTTACGCTACTTGTAAAAAAATCCCCTCTCAATAATTAACTGATCTTTGTCACATAACAAAACTGATGCAACTTTGAATACAAACAACCAGTAAACTGACACCAAATTTTTGCTTTACAAAGATAAACACATCATACTTGTAAAATTGGAACTGCTAAATCACAAGTATTCACCTGGAAACTGATAGGTTTGACTGTCAGAGTGCCACTGTCAGTTTAGGGACTTCACAGCCACTCAACCCCCTCTTTTTGTGTTTGTTGTATGTGAAAAGAATTTAGTTGCATTTAAAAATAAAATGAAAACCAAGCAGAAAAATTCAAGAATTCAAGGGCTAGGAAGGGGGAAACAGAAATATTTTGGAGATATGGTGAAAAAGATTTTTTTTTTTCTGACATTATCATCAAGGTTTTTTTTCCTTCAAAAACAATTGTAATCCAGTGTACAGGATGACTACATATGAGTTTAAAAATTAAAAAAAAAAGGACTTAGATTCTGAAACTCAAAACAAGTAAGCTCACGACATGTAAATTACAGAGGAATTTTATTAAAACTGAAGTGTTTTTGTACTTAGGTTTCAATATAATTGAAATTTTACTGCCATATGTAAGTACCTTATTTTGTAGGCTTTATCTAGTCTAGTTCAATTGGGAGGCAACTCACAAAGTGATTTTCTACTAAAAAATAGAGTAGATCAAAAGTTAATGTTAATATATTCTCTTGTTTAAATCTGTTTTAATGGGGAAATGTTGAACTTCTTAAAGCAAATTCAATTTTCAGTTGACCCTGATAACTCTGGCAAAATAAAATTCAATTATTCTTTATTCTTAATATCTTTTTTTTCTCATAATGAGTCTGTACTTCAGGAACATCTACTAAATATAAGAAAATTTAGTATTGCTCCTTTTTCACTGATTATAAGCAATCAAATACAGAATTAGGTAATTTATTTACCTAGTTAGATAGGTCTATTTGACAATTATTCTAATGTATTTTATCTTCATTTATCATGTATCTTCTGCAGCTCTATGGACAGAACTGTATATACTGTGTATGGTTTCACAGTGACATCTCCACATAAATGTGAAATAATTCCATTTTATTTGGATTGCAATTTTCCCTAAATATTTGTCTTTTTTTCCTCCAAGATGCTTGGAAATTCATCCTTGTGAGTATGAAATAAACTGGCTTTTGTACACTTTAGCCAAGCTATTCATTAATATCATTGCACATAAGCTAAATTTGTGCCTGCTGATGTTCTAGCTATGTCAGGTCTTGTCAGTGTGTGTGAAGATTAAAAGGTAAACGTATTTGATACACTACATTCCAGAAGAATCTCTTGAACTTGTTTTTGAAGAGAAAACATACGTGCTCAGCATATTTTTACTACACTTCTGCTTCAGAGCATAGTTTTGAAATGAGAACTCCCTTTCATCTGAGACAAATGTAATTGCAAGCCACAACAGAAATACATAGTACAAAAAATGATGCATATATTTGGAGACCCAATTTGAAACCACAGAAACCCCAAAACCAAAGAGTTCGGGCTGAAGTTAAAAGAAAGACAAACAAATAAACAATCCTTTCTTTATAAAACTTTAATTTGATTTGCGCTTTCCAGAAAGTGCCAGTATAATAATTCTGGAACTTGAGACATTTTGCTAGATTTAATTCTCATTGAGGTCAAAGAAAAGGCTCACACTAACTTCAGTAAGCTTTATAGAAAGAAAGCAATTGCTTGTGCAATTTCATAGTGATAGTAGTGGAAAAGGGAACAGAGCATTTAAAAATATAAGCAAGTAGTTAGTGTGAACTGTGATGCTTTCACCTATGTGTCTCAAAACAGCTCATGATATTCACAGAGTGGTTTGGAGTGGAAGGGACCTTAAAGATCATCTAGTTCCAGATTTCTTCACGTGGGTAAGAACATATTCCACCAGATATAATTTGTCAAAACTCCATCCAGCCTCTCACTCATTTTATTTGATTTATTAGCTTCAATTCCAATTAAATTGTATTATATTGTGTTATCTTGCATTCTACTATTTAGTAAATTAATGTTCTCCCTTAGCTTGTTGCCACTGTTTTGTTTTTCAGGCACATCTCCCTACCTTTTCCCTATCCCTCCCCCTGCCCCCACCTTCCTGGGGTGTGGGTCTGTGGATCCCTACGTCCCATTAGACACAGAACTATGTTGAATTGAGTCAGAACCGTGACAGCTAGCTACACTTCTTTTGATGCAGCCCAGGATACACTTGGCTTTCTGGGCTACAAGCAATCATTTTCAGGCTCACATTCAGTTTTAGCTCCACCAGCACCTTCAAGTCCTTCCCCTCCAGGCTGTTCTCAGTGCATTCTTCACTCAGCCCATTTTCATCTTTGAGTTTGCACTGACTCAGTTGTAGGACCTTGCACCTAGTTTTGCTGAACTTCATGAGGTTCTTGTGAACCCACCACTTAAGCCTGTCAAGCAATGGCATCCCTTCCCTCCAGCAAGTTGACCGCATCACTCAGCTTGGTGTCATCTGCGAACTTGCTGAGGGTGCTCTCAATCCCACTGACCATGTTTCCAAAAAAGGTTTTAAATTGTACCAGTCCCATTAAGGAGCACCATTCATCACTAGTCTCCACCTGGACACTGGGCTGTTGACCACAACTCTTCCAATGCAACCATCCAGACATCTCCTTACACACAAAGTAATGCGTCCATCAAATCCATGTCTCCAATTTAGAGACAAGAATCTTTGAGGGACTGTATAAAATTCTTTGCATAAATCCAGCTTGATCATAGAATCACAGAATCACTGATGTTGGAAAAGACCTATAAGATTTTCTAGTCCAGCAGTCCACCTACCATTAATATTGCCCAATGAACCACGTCTCTTAGTGCCACATCCATGCCATTCTTGAACATCTCCAGGGACAGTGACTCCACCACCTCCCTAGGTAGCCTGTTCCAGTGCTTGACCACCATTTTGGAGAAGAAATTTTTCCTAATATTCAACTTGAATCTCTTCTGGTGCAAAAACCACATCTCTGTTTTCCATGCACCTTGGTGTAGTTTTCAGGAGGATCTGCTCCGTTATTTTGCTGGGCACAGAGGTAAGATCAATTGGCCTGTAGTGCTGCAAGTGTTCCTTTTTTCCATTTTTGGAGTTATGTTTCCCCTTTTCCAGTCACTAGGAACTTCACTGGACTGCCTCCTTCTCAAATATGAAGGCCAGTAAATTAACATTTTAATCTACCAGTTCTCTTGGAACCATAGGATGCATCTCATCAGGTTCCTGGGACTTACGTATATTATGCATAATATGTATATATTATTTACACAAGACATGGTGAATCTTCTGTCAGGTTAGTATAGCACTGGGTAGCTGTTAACTGTTTTTATTATAACTAGAAAAATATTTAAGAATTTTCTGCTCTCTTTTTTTTCCTGTCATTTATTCCTTTCTGTATTACTAAGAAAAAATCATAGAATCATAGAATCACCAGGAATGGAAAGGACCTCCTAGATCACCTAGTTCAACCATCCACCTACCACCAATATTTCCTCACTAAACCACATCCCATAGTACAACATCTAAACATTTACTGAACGGCTCCAGGGGTGGTGACTCCACCACCTCCCTGGGCAGCCCATTCCAGCACCGACCACTCTTTCAGAGAAGAAATTTTTCCTAACATCCAACCTGAATCTCTCCTGGTGCAACTTGAGGCCATTCTCTCCAGTCCTATTACTAGTTATGTGGGAGAAGAGGCTGACCACCTCACCACAACCTCTTTTCAGATAGTTGTAGAGAGCTGTAAGATCTCACCTCAGCCTCCTTGTCTCTGGATTAAACAATCCCTGTTCCCCCAGCCATTCTTCGTAAGGCCTGTGCTCCAGACTTCACAGCTTCATTGCTCATCTCTGAACACGCTCCAGGGCCTCAGTGTCTTTCTTGCAGTGAGGGGCTGAACAAAACTGAACACAGTTCTTGAGTTGTGGTCTCACCAGTGCTGAGTACAGAAGGATGATCACTTCCCTGCTCCTGTTGGCTACTCTATTTCTGATTCAAGAAAGGATGCCATTGGCCCTCTTGGCCACCTGGGCACACTGCTGGCTTATGTTTTGCTGAGCATCAGCCAACACCCCCAGGTCCATTTCTTCCACACAGCCTTCCAGCCACTCTGCCACAAGCCTGTAGCACTGCCTGGAGTTTCTGTGGCCAAAGTGCAGGACCTGGCACTTGGTCTTGTTGAACTTCATCCCATTGGCCTCATCCCATTGATCCAGCCTGTCCAGACCCCTCTGAAGGGTCTTCCAACGCCCAGACAGATCAACACTTCCTCCCAGCTTTGTGTAATCTGCAAGCTTACTGAGGGTGCACTCAATCCCCTCGTCCAGGTCATCAATAAAGATACTGAACAGGACAGGCCCCAGTACTGACCCCTGTGAAACACCACTCGTGACCGGTCACCAGCTGGATTTAATTCCATTCACCACCACTCTCTGAGCCTGGGCCTCCAGACATTTCTTTACCCAGCAAAGAGTGTACCTGTCCAAGCCACATGCTGCCAGCTTCTCCAGGAGAATACTGGGGGAGACAGTGTATGTCAAAGGCTTTGCTGAAGTGTAGGTAGACCACATCTACAGCCTTTCCCTCATCTACCAGGCGAGTTGCTTGATCATAGAAGGAGAGGTTGGTCAAGCAGGATTTGCCTTTCTTGAACCCATGCTGGCTGGCCTTGCTCCCCCTGTTTTCCCACACATGACATGTGATCTCACACAAGACGATTCATTTCATAACCTTTCCTGGCACCGACGTCAGGCTGACAGGCCTGTAGTTCCTTGGATCCTCCTTACAACCCTTCTTGTAGATGGGAGTCCCACTGGCAAGCCTCCAGTCCTCTGGCACCTCTCTTGTTGACCAAAAATGATGATAGTTGATGGAAAGCTGCTTGGCTCTTATCTCTGCCAGCTCCCTCAGCACCCTCAGGTGGATCTCACCCAGCCCCATGGCCTTGTGACAGTCCATTTGAAGTATTAGGTCTCTACCTGTTTCCATATGAATTGTGGGGGGGTTTATTCCGCTCATCGTCTCAGTTTTCCAGGTCAGGGGGTAGGTAGAGTACCTTGAGGATAACTGGTCTGACTTTTAAAGACGGATGTAAAGAAAGCATTGAGAGCATCAGTCTTTTCCTTATCATCAGTGGTCACATTCCCCATCACATCCAGTAAAGGACAGAGATTCTCCTTAGCCCTCCTCTTACTGTTAATATATTTGTTAAGAAGTTTTTTGTTCTCTTTTACTACAGTGGTCATGTTGAATTCAAGCTTGGCTTATTTTTTTTCCCTGCATATCCTAATAGCTTCTCTGCACTCTCCCTGAGTTGCTCATTCCTTCTTCCACAGGAGGTAGACTCTCTTTTTTCTCCTGGAGCCTCAGAAAAAGTTCCCTGTACATCCACATTGGTCTTCCCTTCCAGCTCATCTTCCAGCACATACGGATAGCCTGCTCCTGCACCTTTGTGACTTCCTTCTTGATGAGCATCCAGCCTTCCTGGATCACCTTTACCTTCAGGACTGAATCCCAAGGGACCCTCCCTACCAGTGTCCTGAATAATTCAAAGTCTGCTCTCCAGAAGTCCAAGGTAGCAGTTTTGCTGACTCCCCTCTCCTGACCTCACCAAGAATAGAGAACTCCACAATTTCATGGTTGCTCTGTCCAAGACAGCTCCCGACATTCACATCTCCCAACAGTCTTTCTCTGCTCGTGAACAGCAGGTGTCTAGCAGGGTGTCAACGGTTTACAGCCTTTCGGCCCGGTTCCGTGACTAAGGGGACGGGGGATCCACGGGCCCACGCCCCGGGAAAAGGGAAAAGGGGAAAAGGGTAAGGAGATGGCCCTGAGAGCAAAGAACAGCGGCAACAATCTGAGGAGAAACAAACTAATTTACTAAATAAGATATCGGAATGCAAAACAACACAGTATAATACAATATAATTACAATTTAAGCTGATAAATCCAATACAGAGAGAGAGAATGTCCCAAAATCAAGGTAGGCCTTACTCTACTACCGATGATAAGACAGCTGGAGAGCGAGGTGCTGCCAAGATGAGAGACGGCGGAAAAGGGGACGAGGTCTCGTGATCTGCAAGTTTTTATACTGCGAGCTTTTATCTTTTCCCTCCGGCTGGAAAATGGTAACAGAGGAGCAAAGTGCCATGGGGAATGTAGTAGTCCTTCTCTTCTGAGAACCAGGTACATTCACTGCATGATGTTATGATGTGGAGTACCAATAACCGAAAATCATAAAACCATGACACAGGGCATCTCCCCTGGTAGGCCCTCTTACCTGCTGCTTTAGTTACTTGGAAAGAAGCTTTGATTAGGCAGAAAGGTGGAGCAAGGCTGCATGTCTCTGTGACATGCAAGCAGGCAGAGGGGTGACCTGTAGACAGCAAAGCCCAAAAGCTGTGTTTATGTGTGGCACTCTACAGGTTCCTGAAAGCTGAGAATACAACACCTTTAAATTATCAGGTTTGTATGTGGGTAACAATTAATGTTTGGGTCGGAGATTCATTCTTGTGTGACACTGAAACTCCATTTTTTTTTCACAGGGTGTAATGCCTTTGCAATCCTTTTAGTTAATGGTCAACCACATCTGCACCCTTCTGTGTACAGTGCTGTGAAGACACAGAGTAAGTGACTGGCTTTTCCAATACTCATATATAAGAAAAAATTAAAAACAAAAAAAAACAACAAAAAAACCAGAAAGGCAGATCTGCAGGCAACACAGATGGTCAGCAAGTAGAATTCATCAGAGCTGGCTGATTTCAATGTCACTGTAACATTTTAATTGGAAATCCTAACTCAGAACCTCTTGACTTAAGCTATACTATTTCATTCAAATATTTTCATTTTAGAAAACAAATATAATGTGTAAAATGTGTTACTTCATAAGCATTTTCTATTTTCTAATCCTCTTTTGTTCTGATTCATATGTATACCATGCACTTTATTATTGCCTTTTTGCAATGTGAAATTTCTTGTAAAGTTTATTGAAAGCAGAATGAGTCTAGAGATTCAAAGGAATTGGCTATGAAATTATTTACAGTCAAGTCACCATTCCAACGTGACTCTCTCTAGTTAATGTCTTCAGCTAAGACATAGAGGTAACAAAATACAACACATTTAGCAGTATTGTTACACTCACGTTTTGTTGCCGTGGAGACAAATACTGTGTAGATGAAGTCATAAAATTCTCGAGGAGGTGCTAATAACTCAGAAGTGCTTAATAACTTGCTGAAAAAGCCCAAATTCATGTACGATTTCAAAGGGAGTAGCAATAAGCCAGGAAAAATACCAAACTGTAGAACATGCTTTAACTGTCGCTAATACTGAGCAAATTAAAAATATATATATTTATGTCTTGTTTTGTGCACTCTTTGATACCATAGTTGTGTTATACATACAGTAGATCTTGGACTGAACATGGTTATCTTTCCTTATGTTAGTAGCAGCCTCTTCATGAAGCCAATGGTGCTACACTACAGAGTGTTTCTGCTTGCTGATAGTGACATACAAGTTGTTTCTGTGTATTAAACGTACTTAAAAGTGTACTGGAAAGCAAAAGTACCAATTGAGGACAAGCGTACTGTCTCAAGAAGTGCATTTCAGCCCAGTAACAAATGAGAGAAACGTATATTTTAACTACACATGACAGAAATGTTAGTGCTGGAGTTCTTTCAGGATGCTCAAATCAGTAGGAATCATAATGGGTTCAGAGGAAATTTTTAGTATTTGCCACAAACTCAAGATGTCCAAGAGGCTGAACTATTATTGAGTGTAACAGTTTATGCTTTTTGAGGCTAATAATATAATTCATTGCTTTTATTTTATTCACTTTATTCTTCTGTGGTCTACCCTTGACAGAAAAGCAGATGTCCAAACACCACGTAGCTGGATAGGGCGAGAGCACACCTGAAAATTAACAAATAACTTCCTGAGACTTCTGATCCACCTACTCACATGTTACAGTGCAGTTTTGATCCCACTAAGTGTGATGAGACTTCTGATATAAAATTTGTAGTGGTCTACATTTCATCTTGTTGAAACAAAATCTGAAGTGGCTTCTTGCCCTGAGTTCACTGAGTACTGACTCCTTTGTTCAAGTTAGTGGAGTGACTTGTTGCTGGCTGAGCCCCATCATGATCAGTGAGAGCAAATGATTGCTGCTTAGAAATACATACATACATATATATATATGTCTTTTTGAGAGCTAATTACACTGTGCCAGGTTCATGCATCAGGAGGACATCCACATCTTTGCTGCCCTTCTCACTTCAGGTGGGTTGTTCTGTTTTATATCATTAGTGTACAACAGTCCACAGCACTCTAAAGAAAACAACAAGATGTGTTTGGAAATAAAACTAAGAACTTGGGCTGCTCCTACTGGCTATGATTTTAAGAGTGCATTAGAGAAGATGATTAAGTCATCTGTCTTCCATCTAATATCTGACATGGTGTGAAAAATATGTGTTGACTCCTTGTGAGCTGTGGGAGTGTTCTGTTTTCAGTTTTGAACAGAATGGTTTTCTTCAACCCATTACAAATTATGGTCTGATTTTAATAACCATTTTCTCTTCTCTTGGTATTCAGTTTTTATTTCAAGATGTTAATGTTTGTCCCTTTTTAGTTTTTCAGAAGGAAATACACAGATAGGTTTCAAATGCTGGTTCAGACTGTAAACATCCTGAAGGAGAAGGTAGCTGGCAATTAAGCTTAGAAGTCTGGCAGTTTTACCTGGAAACACAAATCCTAACCTACATGTAGAAATTTTATGCATGCAGTTTCTGTGTTTACAGGCATTAATTAAATGCAGAGTGTATAAAGGAAGATGGTACTGTTGACGTTTATGGAGTCATACTGATTCCAGCTATACTGTTAATGATGAGGGGTAATGAAGAAGGCTGTAGTTCTATCCATTTTCTGGAAGATGATGACTTCAGAAACACTTAATCACTTCCAAGGTCCAGTAACATGGTTGTGGCTTCTGGGGTCCTGGCCATTACCTCATTCTTTTAGGTTTAATTTCTCCACTGGATCTTCATCGTTTGTGAAACTACTGGATCCCAGAGATCTCCTGGAAGTGTCATTGGTTGCTGGGAGGAAGAATAAATCAGCACAAGGAAAACGAGCTTTGGTGATATCACTATGGTACTTGTCAGTTACGTTGTCCTTTGCTGTGTCTTGGCACTGTGATCAGCTGAAGCATAGCTGGATACATGCCTGAAGCAGGAATTTCAGCAAGTGGAGGTGCAGCTTTTGAACAGAGCAAATAAAGATGTCAGAGTTTCTCACATTAAAACCTGTACAGCTATCATGACCCATAACAAAATTTATGTGTTTTACATGTAACAAAAATTTTGGCATGGACATAGTGGGATGAGTTGAGCCAAAGGCCACAGAGATGTCTAAGAGATCTGGGACCATTCAGTCTGGAGAATGGAGAGCTCAGGGGGATTTTACCAACTGGGATAAATACCCAAGTGGGGTAATAACAACAACACTGCAAGACTTCTCAGTGGCGCTCAATGGAAGAGAAAGAGAACATGGGCAAAAACTGAAAAACAGGAAATCTGACTTAGATATTTTTCACTGTGAAGCCGGTTAAAAACTAGAGCAGATTATTAAAACCCCAACTGGACACTGTCCTGAACAATGTGCTCTAGCTGACCCTACTCCAAGTAAATCTCTGTGTGTGCTGGGGGAAGTGGACTAAATAGCCTCCAGTGGGTCCTTTGAACCTCAGCCATTCTGTGATTCTCAGTGCTGGGGCCAGTGTGGTTCAGCTTCTTTATTAACGACTCAGACAATGGGGCAGGGCACATCTTCTGACAGTCTGCTGATAATACAAAACTGGGTGTGTTCCCATTCAGAGGGACCCCAGCAGACTGAAGAATTGGGCAGAGAGGAACGTCCAACATGTTTGTCAGGCACAACAAAGAGAAAGGCCAAGTCCATCCCCTACATAGGTATAAACCCATACAATCATCCAGAATGGGGGCTGACTGACTCAAAATCATCTTAGCAGAGAAGGATCTTAGGTTACTTGTAGGCAACAAGCTGATCAGGAGCCAGAAGTATGTCTTTGTGGTAAAGGACAACTGCTTCCATGACACATCAGTAGGAGCATTGCCAGCAGATCAAGGGAGGCGATTCTTAGCCTGTAGCCAGTGGAAAGACATCTGGAGTGCTCTGCTGAGCTTCACAGAACAAGATAAAAGGATCAATAAGGAATGAAGCAAATTACTTCCTTATCTCTTTATTTGATTATAACAGTTTTGAGGGAAAAAAAATTATTTCCCTGTCAGTTGTTCAATTATTTCTTTTCCTCCTGCCTCGTGGTAAGAGAAAAATTCATGATGTCTGAGGGGAAAAAAAAACAGTGAGTTCAATGGCATCAGCATGTGAAGGAAACTGTATGTAGCCTCTGATTCTTGGACCAAATGAAGCCTTAATTGACATTTTGTCAGGGGCCAACGGGGGACAAGTATTGCCTTCCTGCAGTGCTCATGGCCAAGGCATTCACAGAACATTTTAAACTCTTGGAATTAGTGGACCTGTAGCACTCAGATGGGATACTGACTAAAAATACACAGAAGGCAAAAAAAAAAGGGGGGGGGGAGGGGAAACCAAGGTATTTTTAGTGCATAAAAACTAAGATCATTAGATGGCTCAGACCAGACCTTATCCAAACACACTGAAAAGTCCTCCAGCTAGGCTCCTCTGACTTCAGATCACAGTTTTTTCTGTCTCCTCTTCTGCCTTTTCTCCTCACCAGATTTGCTCAGGAAATAAACAACGAGCTGTATAAAAGCCACCCATAGCAATAGCCCACTTGAAGCAGAAAGCAGCCTAAGTGAAATTCGGAACAATAAGATCAAAGCTTTAAACCAGAGAACATTTTATATGCATGCAATATTATTTATTTATTTTTAATTTACAAAGGGAAAAATAAGGATTTGGTGATTTCACTGAGATGATAGCATAATAGAAACTTGCATCAAAGGAGAGCATGAATATTCCCTTACTCATGCAGATTCTGGGGTGAAATGGCTGATTTTAACACACAGAGCGCTCGTGCTGGGCAACTTCATGTCACACAAGCCCTCAGCTTGGCAGCTTCTGACTGAGTTCCTAAAACACAAGTAGGGCTTTTAGACATTAAGCACAGTGATTGAGAAGGCTATCCTGTCAAGTTCAGAAAGCTGAAGTATCATCCTTAACTCCCTGATCATACAATAGCCACTGGAAAGAGCTGAAAAGGCATGGAGGATTGTAGCTACCAGGATGTTTATATTCATTTATTTTAAACGATATCCATTGATTATGCAAGATTTTGAAAAGAGAAGGCCAACTGAGCACAGCCGAGGCCAACAGTCTTAGTGTAGAATCTTATTTATTGTTAGCAGATGATTGTTTCTCTTTGGAATATCAATTACAAAACAGTGAGGTTTAGATTGATACACAGCAAACTCCTACCTCTGCATTAATTACCTGCTTCCTGTTCTAATCAGGAGGTAGAAATAAGATTTATATTATTCCACGGACTTCAGACATCTGTCTTAATATATTTTAACTTGCTGCACAGAGGCCTAAATTTCTTTCCACTGAAACAGCGCTTAGGTCACTAAGAGACAGAAAATTGCGGTCAATGTTGTGGGCTGGTAGCCACTGTGAGCAGCATTGAAAAAATCACGATGTTTCTGAAAAGATTCCGATTTTTTATCAGACTTGTCATAAAATTCAATCTCCTTCTGAAAGATCAGACTTGGAGACTGTTGATAGTAGAGACAATTTTCATCTTTCACTTAAACTAATGAGGTGGGATTTTTTCAACATATAATTATGGAAATAAACTTTAAAATGATCATAAGAAATGTAGAAAATTGAAATGCTAAATAGTATATTCTGCATGCTGTACGAGGCTAGACTCATGATTTCTGAATGCTTGGGCTTGATATGATTAAATACAGAGCACAACTAGTAAAGGCAAATATCTGGGGGAAAAAAAAAGGGTATGTGAAGCTGCTTCTCTCCCTTGTTTTAGTCCACTTCAAGGAGAAAAAAAGTTTCACATGAATTCCAATTCATAAAATTGTCCTTTTTCTCTTTTTCTCTGTTTCCATCATTATGGAGATACTGCTGGGAAGTATATTCAGGTACAAAAATACTTTATCTCGAGAAAAGTAAAATAAATACATTTTTTTCTCTAAAAATAAAATCAGTGATGGATTAAAAAATAAAAACCACCTTGTTTCTTGAATTTCTTGTTTGCTGTGGATGCATTTGCTAGGAGACTAAGTCTGAAAAATGCTTGCAAAAAAAAAAGTAGTAATTTCTGAGCCTGCGTATACACATGTGTTCCAGGAAATCTGTGGGAATCTCTGCAATCATCAGTATTTTTTCTGTACAGCTGAGATGGATGATATCCAGCTTTCTCTTTCTCTGTGTGCCTTGGCCCAATCCCGTATCAATGGCATTGGGCAGAGCTTTTTGGATGCAGCTTTGCGCTCTAACAGCTGGTAGTGGTTTCCTGTGAGCTGATTGAATACTTGCTGAGATTAATCACCTTACTATGGCCAGTGTGCCAGGAAACTTAGGTAACAACACAATCCTTTCACTGCAATGAAAATGAGTAATTCAAGAAATTCCTCTAACAGAATTAGTAACTTTCAAGAAAGCCTAAAGGACGACTGACTGAAAATGATATACATATCTGTATTTATACATGCGCATATGCATGAATGTATTTATATTCCACATAAAAATGGCAAAGGTTAACACATGTATTGCCTCATGTGTACATCATATCATCCAATGGTAAGGTGTATTAATACTTTGCATTTTCTAATGGGGTCTGAAACAGACCTTTGAGTCAAGTGTACATATACTGGGGTATTGCCTGATTGTAGCATTTATTTGGTGGGTTTTTCCCTCATTTTTGTGATGAAGAAATCCTAGCTCCCAAGCTGTGTGCTTAGGCCTAGGCGCACACCTGGTGGGGCTTCCAGCTGACCAGATTCCTTTTGCTTGTCTATAAAAGTGATTTCCAGGCAAAAAGGCCCCCTTTTGGCATTCAAAAAGCATTGACCCCCTTGAGCTATACAATACTCCTGCTTCTTTATCACCAGCAAGCCAGAGGTCAGGTATTTTTAACTGAGGCATGTGAATAGTATGATCACAGCTTTATTAGCCTTGCATTTGCACTTATAGCCCCATTGCTTATCTGAGTGGAAAGAAAAGGATTTCTCTCTGTGGTTGTGGCTCTCTTGGCTGACACCTGCATCTCTGTAAAGCGCAGCACATTGGGATTTGGAGACAGTGTGGGCGGCACTGCTGCCAACAGGAGCGAACCCATCATCATGAAGGAATGGATTAGACTTGTTTTGTGTGTTCTGTATCTCCCAGAAAAAGGACATCTAGCCAGTGCTGGCAACATGTCTTATTCCCGCTGCTCAGTGGGAAGTGGCAAAAATGAGTGACCTAATTAAAGGCCCTTTGTTTGCAGTTTTCCAACAACAAATGCCACAGTGCCCTTCACTAAGCTCTCTTGTTTCGCCAAATGTCATACAATCATAGAATCACAGAATATCCTGAGTTGGAAGGGACCTGCAAGGACTGAGTCCAGCTCCTGGCTCCACAAAGGACCAGCCAAAATCCAAACCCTGTGTCTGAGAGTGGTGTCCAAACACTCCTTGAACTGCAGCAGCTCGGGGCATGCCCACTGCCCTGGGCAGCCTGGGGCCTTCCGTACAGATACTCATTACAATTAAGACGCTTTCATAGCAGTTGATTTCACAGTCCTTACGAAAACTGGTCTCTTCAAAGAAGTATCCATGCACTGTGGCATTAGCTCACTCACATGGAGGAATGTGTTGGCTTTTCAGTACAGACATAATGGTGTCAGCTTAATCGTGACGCTGCTCTCTCTCTGTAATGACATTAGTGTCAGGAAAGCTGCAGCCAAAATGTAGGCAAGACCTTACTGTTATGTTATTAGTACTAAATACATGAAAATGCAGGTTCTCATGGGAAAATCAGCACTTTCAAAGCCCTCAGTTGAATTGTTTCTTTTTTAAAGCTTATTTTATTAAAATAATGATACTACAATTAGAAGTATAATTATCAAACTGTTTTTCTACATGAAAAATAACACAATTTAAAGGATTAAAGTTGGTAACAATTACACTATCATGAGACGTGATAGCGCTCGTCAAGCCAGCCCTGCTTTGTTGTTACATTCAGCAGAAGAAGTAGCATCAATTAAAACAGGATTTTGCTACAATACACACAAACAAATGGGTCAGTTTGGAACTGGAAAATATGGAAAACACAGGTTAAGGCCTTGGCACTTCTGAAAACATAGATAACATTACAGTGTCCACAACAGTGCAGCCTGCCTCCAGACTTTCTGGAAGATGGCTGCAGTGTGAGAGCCTTTCTGGACTGAACCAGATCCAAGACACAACTTTTCTGGAAACCTGTTTCTAAGAGAGGCCAATGATACTTGTCACAGAGGGAGGTTCCCTCTCCTTCCTTCCATCCCCTACATCTTCAGTATCTGCGTAAGAAAAGGTTTTTCCTTGCCAGTAGAGGCTGGAAGCTGCAAGATCATAGAATAATCTACTGAAAAGGAGAACTGTGATGGTGGCGGGCTTTTTTTAAGGTTTTGTTTGTTTATTTTTGAGATTTTTTTGTGTTTGTTGTTTCTCATAAAATCATATTGCCCTCCTTTCAGTTCTGCTAAAGTTTTTAATGCAGTGAAATCTGCAGTCAATGAGACCTAACAATTGTGCTATAAATTTTCTTTTTATACTTCTATTAATAATTTTATCTGCACATTTTTATTTTATTTCTTTCGCTTTATATTCAGTTTTTCTTCTTCCCTTCATTTTAAAGCTCTTCTGAAGGATTATTTTGCCTCATATACTCTAGGTGTACATATTGCAGATATAAATACCTTCTAATGAGCTGGTTATTCACCTATTAACATATTTTGTAATATTATTACTTAAAAGCACTTTTGGTAAAAAAAAAAAGATGACCAGTGGCATGAAGCAACCCAAAAGAAAAGAGCTAGATAATATAATTAGATATCATACTAGAACATTTACTAGGATGTACAGAACACATTCTAGTAAAAATACATTTTCTAGGCCTATCTGCATATTGTTCTACCTGAAGTGATAGAACACTGGATTGAATGAAAGAAGCTTACTTCAGGTGGAAATCTTCATTATTTTCTCCTTAGATGTATGACCAAATGCTGCTTGTCCTAAGCATACCTATCCTCCCAATAAACTTATTCAGAAGTACGAAGATAAAGAATAAGCTTGTCTTTTACATTTCAATTTTGTTTTGTTTTGTATGTTTGTACTGTGCCATGAAAAAATCATCTGCCCTCAGGGAGGGATGAAGACAAAATCGGAATGTAGTTCTGTTCCCAACATAGCGTCAGATGAAATGCCAAGAGATCAAGTGTTGTTTTTGAATACTGTTCTTCTCTGGTTTCAGTGGAGCCTCCTGCTAAAAAAAAGCTGCAGGAAGGCATGACCCAAGCAGACGTGATTTAAGACAGAAGCACACACTTTCTTACAGAGAAATGTATGTTTCCAAGGAATTGGAAGGTTAGGAATTAATAGGAAAAGAGATTTTAACCATTTGGGGAGAGATCCATTGCCGGTTCTGCTGATTACACGGAGTGAACTCAGCAGGAAAAAGAAAAGAAAAAAGTATTGAATACCTTTTCCTTTCAGCTCACAGGGCCACCAAAGCCACTTTGTTTTCAGATATTCCCCATGTGGATCATTTTTTTTTTTCTGAGCTGCTCTTCTTTCATGCAGTCTAAAGGCATTCCTTTGATTTTGGCAAGAATGCATTACTTGTTATGGATTATTTGCTTAGAAAACTAGGTACGGGGGCAAAAAAAGAGTGGTAACTGAAATGCTGTGGTACTCCTTTGGCCTCTGCTCTTTGCTTGTTTGTTTTTCTTCTCTTTGTAGTTTGCTTTGTGGTCATTTTGCACAAGGTATGCTATACAATCAAACTAGAAAGTGGCTGGACTTTTTCATAGCATTCAAAAGTCTTTTCTCTATGTGCTGGTTGATGACATGATGCCACTTACATTAAAACGCGATTAAAAGAAACATCCTGGGAACGTACAAAACGTTAGAGCACAGTCTTTTCTTTTAGACTCTCTACAGGACACTGTATTTATTTATAAATGCAATGATCTTACCCCCTGAATAACTATCTGCCCTCCCACCACCCCAAGCAATGTAAGCATGGAGAAGGGCCATGAAATCCAATAAATATTTTTATTCCTTAATTGTATAGATGACATTGTATCATTGGTCCTCAAGCAGAGTTCACTAGGGTTTCCTGGGTCATTGTGAGCATTCTAGTGCAAAACACCTCTTGCAAACAGTGGCAACGAATCTCAGTAATGTTTCAAAGTTCAAAGCAAGAAAAAGAGGGATATTTTATCTCAAAATAAACCTGATTTGACTTATTCATGTGCATACCCTCACTGTCACACATTTGCAAACAGCACAAGTGTATTTCTACATAGAGTGGACAGAATTACCTAAGCTGAGACAAAGGACACAAGGCTGTGGAGGCCTCTTCAGATCTGGATCGCCCTTTGCCAAAAAACTGCACACTGCTTTTCAGATGTGTCTTTTTTACCCTTGGCAAACTGAGAGTGGTTGCGGTTATAAAGCAACATTTCTGGCTCACTGACAGTTTTTCGGTCTCCTTTTCCGAGTCACATATTGCTCCGGAATTTAACTTCTAGTCAACAAAAAGCTTGGGTTTCTGCTTCCTTTATTTTCTCTGTTTTCTGTCCATCCTTCCTTGATGGAGTGTCCTGTGAAGGTGCAGATAGATATGCTGTGCTGTGCGTTATGTTGCCATTCAGACAGTGTGAGGAGCCTTGGACACCACCATTCATGGGCAAGTAGAATGCAAGAAGTTTATGAGTCGGAATAAAAGCCTTGCTAGCAAACAATAACAATTCTTTAGCATTTATTAGTAGTAGTATTTCAGTAGCACATTAATAGCATTCATTTTAAACATAAATGAGCAGCAAAGCCTTATGTATTCACCACATGTTTAGCAACTTTCTATAATCTGTTTTTACAGCTAATAATCTTAGTTTTTAGGGGAACATGTTCTTCTGTCAAACTAGATGGTCAGACAGAAAAGTTTTTTAACAATTCTGTTCACAGCTATAGAAACATTAAGCTGTACCAAGGCACACAAAAGTACTCTTCCTGCAAGCTTGACATTTGCTTGAGTTTAGGGAGAGGTAGAAAAGGTGTCTCATGCAAAGCAGTCCTATGCAAAGAGCAGTTCAGTTCCTACAATGCAAATACGAAATATCTTTTCCTTTTACTTTTTAACTCAAATTTTTCATTGCGAAGTTATTTGCAAGGGACATCTGGCAGGTTTTGATAGGGCCTTTTCTCTCTGCTTTCTTTTTTTCTTTTTATTCTTTCCACAAATCGTTTTTTTTTGTTTGTTTGTTTGTTTGTTTTTTCCACAGCCATCTCAGGTGTTTATACAGCCTGGGGAGATAAAGAGGCTCCTCGAAAGGCATTTCCACATCCTAATCCTTCTGAGTACAAATCAAATATTGATCTGTTTAGTAAACTAAACTGGAGTAGTGAGGATTGTAAAAGAGTGTTTACTCAGGAGACAGACCCATGACAACTGCTCAATGGTGACTGGTGTCACATTAGTAAGTACCATATAAAAAGTAGACAAAGTGAAAATAAAACATGAAAGGGAACTTTGATGCCTGTTACCAAGCAACAAAGAACATGTAACTTGAGATGTGAGCAGCATGTACATTTTCTTGCAGGCTTCACAGATGCCTTGCCTTTACAGGCAATATCAGTTTCAGTCTCATAATTTTCTTCCTCTTTTTTTAGCTGTCCTTGCAAAGTGGAAGTGATTGTTTTGAGAGAAAATAAAGAAAACACTGAACTAGTTTGTTAGTCCTCTGTATATGATGAAGTTAAACTTTCTTCCGTGTGTATTCATCACTTTGTTCTCAAGATGAACTGCAGTTTGTTTTCATCAAGACAGGAATGTCATGGGCATTCATGAATTTGACTGGGAACACTTACCTTTTCTAAACAGCTGCTGACAAAAGAAAATATGTCTTTCTGGAACTGGGATTTTGCCATTTCCTGTTTCCAGAGAAGGACAGAAGAGTTAGGAAACTTCCTGCCTGTAAGTGAATACAGTTCTGTGTTCATGTCTTCTGCTTTGGATTTGTGGGGCAAGTTCTGAGCCTGCGTAAAGTTGACTATGCAATTCTTGCACGCACAACGAATGAAAAGTTGTCTAGAATTATATCAGCTAAGAGATTGTGATGGTGATCTTTTTCACTAGAATTCTTACAGTCATGGCCAAGAGAGATTTCTGGTTTTCATCTCACACTAGGTTTTTCATTTAGAGATATATGTATGAGTTATTCCAACACAGAAGAGGACAAGGATAAGTAGAACTGTGTCATTTACCTTATCATGGACATTTTTTTCTTTTCATGAAGAACTTCTTCAGGGAGGACTGACTCCTGAAGAGATATAATACCTGTACCAATCGGTGAGAAAGAGAAGGCATTTTTCCATCAGTTCACAGGGAAGATTGTCTTTCTTTTAGTCTGATGTGCAGAACTTCCAGGTGTGTTTTTCCTTTTGTTGTGCACTAGAGAGACTGCAAAATATTATCTTCTTTTGCACTAGAAGAGGCAAAGGAAATTCTTCTCTTGCACTAGATTTCTGGAAAATTTGATGTTCTTGAAGTGCAGAGGCATATACTGAGATATTTCTTCCTTCATCAAGAAAGCTAAAGAAGGAATACTGTTGGTTTTTGCTTCTGCAATTGCTTTTTTCCTTCAAATTGCATATCTGACAGATATCATCCTTTCAGTTAAATCTGTTCCTTTTTAGGAGAGGGAGAAGGAAAGAGATGGTTTTTAAAAAAACAAGAGAAGAAAACGTTTCCATAACAATGATTATTCATCAGTTCATTTTAGTAAGTAAAATATGACAAAAGAAGGGGAAAATTAATAAAAAAAAATGTTTAGCTTTCCACTTCAACAAGGTTTGTGAACTTTTTTTTGCTAGCCCATTCTAATAAGCATTAAAGTGTGAAGAAACTACAAATGAAAATGCTTGGCTGTATGTTAACAAGGAGTAACTGGGAATTAAAAACTGAATGTCTTTCACAATACCAGTAAATTCTGTCTGAAAGAAGAACAGAGTGTACAAATCAAGAGGAAGAGTTGGCTTACAGGTCAACAAAGAACTAGTATGTCACAAGAAAAGACTGTATGTAACTACTGTGAAAGCTGCGGTGCGTAAGAGTGTGGTTACCTGAACAACACATGAGAATCATTTCTTGGCAGAAATTACACAATGGGAATAGAGTGGCAACTTCTACCTTTGTTGCGTGATAGTGGTCAATAGCTTCCAAGGTAACAGGGACTGCAGAACATGAAAAAACAAATATTTAAAATTCTGTCAGGAGAAATTCCTGACAGAAAATGTTTGGTACTTAGAGTCAATGTGGTGGTGATCTTGGAGAAAAGCATCATATAGTCCTTGCCTGCTAATAGCTCTGTGGGAATGAAGAACATCTGTCCCTCTGCTTTCCAGAGATTCACTGTTCTCACCTCTCTAAGTTGTCCTTCATTTCTCTTTGCTTGCAGGTGCCACAAACTCCAGATGTCTTTTTTTTTTTTTTCATGTGCTGCAAGTGTTCTTCACCACTGCTTCTGAAGAGAAGAAGCACACATTTAGTGAAAACTAGAATCCCCTTGGAGATGGAAAAACTGTACTCAAATCTAGTTCAAGACTGTACTTCTGCATCTTTGAAGAACACAGCCTTGATACACTAGAGTAGGGGAAAAGAAATCTGCCTGGCATTTCTTTTAACCCATGCTACCAGCTGTCATATTGCTGTTTTTCTGAAGTCCGTAGACTATCAGGAATTCTTAGTAACGATGGACTATAAATTACATCTAACAACATGATGTACCATTTTCTTTTCACACAAAGGAGCCTATTTGCTTTTAATAGCACAATTGAAGATTTAACACAAAAGTGGAAAACCACCTGAACCACTCAATTTCATTCTAAATTCTGTCCTCACCTCATAAAAGCACAGAGGTAATTTTCAGGTAGTTGACATGATAGCTAACACTATTACTAGTAATTATAATTTGATGGAAAATAAATTGTAAGGGCAGGTACCTATAAATAAACATCCACAAAATGGGTCAAAAAACATTTCCAGCTCAGAAAGCCAGCAAGCTGTGCTGACTAGAACACAATGAACTCTCTGCAAGGAAGCCTTCTCTTTTCTTTCAAACAATTGAAAGCAAACATGAAACAGATGTGCTTGCATTTGGCTCTATACTTCCCACAAAAGCTTGATTTAGGTTAGACTACGTGGGCACCCAAGCTAGGGAAACAGATTTTCCATGAGCAGTGCCTGCTATGGGATGAGTCATTTTGTGCTGTGAATGGCAGAGGTCCCCTAAAATGGCAGTTTCACATTGAATATTGAAAATTTTTGTGAGACATCCTTCTGAAGTTCTTGTCTGTCTGTCTTCTACACCTCACTGTTGAGAAGCTATTCCTTAGGCAGTACTGCTCCAAACTTTGGTCTTCATGCCTCCCACCTGAGATGCTTCGGATCAAGCCAGAGATCCTTTATGTCATGAATAAGTCATTTGGCTCCTAGAATTTCCAAACAAGCAGGCTATAAAAGTAATTGGAAACAAACATGATGACCAGTGAGGGGTTAGAATATCCTCGCTTTCTGTGAAACATTTGTCAAAAGCAAACCTTTGCAAACACAGCAAAAATTGGACTTTGACAATAAAAGCTTTCACTGTGAATGATGCTGGTATCTTTGATAATATTGCTGCAGCATGCAGAAGGTCCCATCACACACCACGTTCCATCATGCCAGAGCAGTACCAAGTACACAAAAAGTGAGTCATTCCCCCAAAACTTGTTAAATCTTTACCTTAAATGTTTACATTCTTTGGGGATTAGAAAGTAACCATAAAAATGGGGCCTGTTTGAATTGGTGACATCTATTGACATAGAATGTACACTGAAACTATAGCTACAAAGTGGAGAAAATCAGTGTCAAAAAGACAGTTTTTTTATAAGTTTAGAAATACGGGGCCATATTTTAAAATTGTTTAGTTAGATACATTCATGTCACTGTTATTAAAAAGGGCATGAATCCTTTGTAGTTTATTATTATTTGATATACAAAGTGTATCAAATATTCACTAGGTTTTGATATACCACAAGGTATCCAGGTTAATGTTCACACTAGAAGAACACTTCTCCTTCCTTCAAATGCAGTAGTGCAAGCAAACTTTTTATTTGTCACTCCTCATGGTCTCAGTAATAAAATTAACAATTTCACTATTTTGGTTTTAAATTCAGAGTAATCTTTATATATATATATATGTATATATATATGTTTATTTACACGGGGCTTATTTGTGGACATTCTTGGAATAAAACTAATAGCTTAGACTTGATATAAAAGTTTTATTGCCTTTTTTTCTTTCTAATGTTACCACAGATGGAGACAAGAATTCAGTATAAAGAAACCATCTACCACATTCCTGACAGATACACGCATGAGAGATACATGTGTCAGTATGGCATATTCTGTGATCCACTTACATTAAAACCACAGTATCACCAAATACAAAAGCCTGCTTATTGTTTCGATGTGCCTGGAATGTATGGACAGTGGAGGGTCCTCCATGCTATAGGAATGTGGGTTTGGCCCAAAGTTACATCACTTCCTGCTGATGGAAACTTTAGGCAGCTTTTCAGATGCTTCACAAATTTTCCTACAATGGTATTTACTGAGGACCAAATAACCAATGACTTTTCATTAGCTTAATTAATATCAACACCTAGTAACGTAGCTAGGGACTTCATTTGCGCTTATACAAAACAGTGAAATTGTGTTCCTAAAATAGATTGCCATCCATAATGAAAGCTCTGTGCTAGTTTCATTGAAGGTAAGAATACACTTCTTATCACTTCCAGTGAAGGAACAAGCGAGAAAATAAAACAAGGCAGAAACAATGTTTTGTATTGTGCACAGAAACCCATCACAAACTCCACAGATTCCTATTCATTACCATTTCAGGCAGTGCAATTTGGAGGAACTCTTCCAAGTTCAGTGGCATAATTCAGTTTGTATCTCTGAAGGATCTGGCCCTATTTATGTGTGCTTATATTTGTTTGTAAATGAAATTCTGTTAACAAGAATACTGAGTAAACTGACTCGAGGATGGAAGGTAATGTCCCTTCTTTAATAACATTTAACAGTTTCTCTTGTCATGACAGGTCTCCTATGGATTCAGAGTGCCTACTGTTTGACTACTCTGCAGTACAAGCCCAGGAGGATCTGGAACTGTCCTGATCTGGGTCATGATGAGACATGTTTCGCTATAACTTGTAACTGCTCTTGGCTTCTTTAGTGCTCAAGGTAAGGGGAAGGATTTGTCATAAACACTTTTCTGAGAGACAGACTTACAGCAAAACTAGAGGTGGTTTCTTTTGCAGAAGTTACTAATTCAATGCAGAATAGCAGAGCTGCAAATAAAACAGATGGAACTTTTTTGGTTTTAATTTCTGTTGTTCAGCTGGTGGCAGTTTGCCCGCGTCAGACAGAGACAGCAGCCTAATCCATCCCAGGTTCTTCCTGTAGGCAGTTCAGCTGAACCCAGCATGCTGAAGAAAAAGACACTCTCTCCCAACTTGACCCCACATTTGTGAGGGGATTTTCTTATGAATTCAGATGCCCAAATGCTATATAAGTATTGCCCAAAATCAAAGAGATGGAGAGAAGCATCTGTCTGAGAAAAGTATCCTTTCTTTTTGCTTCTGAAACTAAAGGATTCCTACCTGTTGTCTGCAGTCCCTAGAGTAAAAAGGTTGCAGCAGAAGACAAATAGGTAGATTTAGGAGAGAGAAGTTTGTGAGCGCTTGCATATGTGAGATTTTGTTTGTGCTTAGGTCTGATCTCTTCACCATCTTGTAAGGCAGGATGTATTCCCAGTAGTTCAGTGTAACATCAAAGTGGCATTGTGTGGTCCCATTCTCTTCTGTGTGTCTCCCCAGCCACCACATGGCAGATGCACATGAAACTCTGTAGAGATGCCCCTGTAGATACTGCCAATGAGTGAGGTTATGGGCCTTACTGCAGCAGGAGTGTGAAGTAATAGCCAGGCATAGCTGCTTTTTGCTCATTTGAAGTTTTAAGTCAGTAATACATAATAGGACAAAATCCTGTGATTTAGACAGCACAAGCATCCAAACTCCATGGTTGCGCATGCTGCGTTATCTCATTTCAGTAGCAATTCTGAAAATAGCAAAACTGAAAATCTGACCCTCCTGATAGTGGGCCTGTTCTTTCAGAAGTCAGGCCTCAGCAGTCACTGTAGCATAGAAAAGATGGTGTCTACCATCTTTATATTTTCCTTTCTTAGATGAAAAAGCTGATTCTTAGAGACAGAAAAAAAAAATTAGGTTGACCTTTCCAATGCCATAAGACAGGTGGCATCTTCTCTCTTGCTTACCTTTTCTTCTCTACTGTTCTGGCTGAATTTAACAGGATCTAGAAAAGCTGGTGTGAGTGATGATTATTCTTCTCGTCGCAATGGCATTAGCTAAATCCTCTTTACTGAAGTACAGACTCAGTGTTATTTTAACATTAAGCTATTTTCAGAGCTAACTTACGTGCCAGGGAAAATAGGTGCCTCAAAAGACTTGAGTCCAGTACTTCAAATGATGGGGTTAGCTCAGTATCAGTCTGCTGGGTTGTGCAATATCTGTTAAAAGAGAAGCACACTGTGTGCCAGAGTAAGCTACAGGGAGGCACACAGGCAGAGGCATGTTGCAGCTCTTTGAATATGGCTGGTGCTCTTTCAGAGTCTCGATTCTCTCATTAATGAATGATTGTAAGCAGTCGGAGATCTTCAAAGCAGGTGTTGTGACCAAGCCAGAGGTGGCTCCAGTCAGCTGTCTTTGCACACCAAACATAGCTAACTCACATTCTGCCCAGAGTTCTTACAAAGCTATCTGGAAAAATGGCTGTCTTTAAATGGGCAGTTTGTTCTGAAATTCCTTTCAGCCTTGTTTCTTGCCTTCAAGTACGTGTTTCAATAACAGCTACAGAGCCACATGTAGTTCTACCAAATTTGATTGTAATTAGAATCAGTTATATAATTATGTGCACTTAAATTTAATTCCATTTGTATGTACACCAAAAAATATTACAAAACTTACATTTTTCCTGTAAGATCTATAGTTGTTCACCAGGAGATAACCAAACAAACCAACTTCACCAATGTCATGGCGGAAATGAGAACACCTACTTGAAAGTGCAGTCCCAATGACATCTCAGTCTGCATCTTTCTGAAATTCAGACTAGGAATTTGTATACCAGCGTAAATGTCTCTAGAGGCTAATAATTGTTTAAGCCTGTAGCATCTGGTAAAGTCTGCTGGCTGAGCAAGTTGAGTGATTTTCTGAAAGTACTTCAGAACATGTAACAGCTACAAAAATAGACAATGTACTTATTTTGGGAACCTGTTGTTCTCTCAACGCAGCTGTGAATTCTTCAGTGATGCTTTGCTGACTGCTATAAGCACGCTTCTTATGATTTTTATTGAAGACACTGAAATATGCAAGCAAGCAAGTCATTTCTGTTATTGCAGCAACTGAAACAGGTTTTGGTTAGATTTGAGGAGGGTTTTTTAATTATCTGCTTACACAATATATACTAAAATTGATGTGTGATATTGCCATTTGTAGACTTCTCTGGCTTTGTTTTTATTTCTGTTTTTACTTCCTCAGTATTAATTATTGTTTCAAAATCATTTGACCCTCAAGAATGGCATTTTAAAAGTTTGTTGGCCTTTTTGGGACAACTTGGGCCAAAACCAAGCTACAGCCATGGATGCTGTTTAATGGCTGATGTCTGAGGTTCTTGGTAGCCATTCCTTACAGTTCTCCACTGCGCTCCCTCAATGCCTGTCCACACTACTGCCACTGAAGCAGAAACAGACTTGTGTCCTTAAAGCTCACAAAGGAGCTCTCCTGACATACCCCTGAACCTCTGTCTTACTGGGAAGAGTACATGTCATTCATTTTGACTCCTTTCTCTCTGCAAATGTCTCATATTGTTTTCTTCTTTGCATCAGTAAATAGCAGAGATGCCTTTTTTGACCAGGACCTGCAAGCCCATTTAATAAGACACAAAGACTAAATTCACAAAAGCTTTAGGTTACTTTTATACTGTAGCTCATTAGAATGGATAAAGGTTCTTATTCACTACTCTATTCCTTCATCTGAATTATTTCAATTCTGTAAAATAGGGACTATATAAACAAGTCTCACTCAGTATAACCCACATGACATATACACAGTGCTTTTGACTGGCATAAAATCATTCACTGGAACTGGTACAATCAACAGTATTTTTTTAAAAACCATGTTTAGATTTAAGCTTAGTCACTACTCTAGACAAATTATCTCAAAAAAAATAATAATACATGAAGATGAGAACAACAGTACACTCTGGAAATATATATGCCTTGAGTATATTTATCTTCATTTTCTTTAGGTTGGTAATTACAGAGCCATTCTTCTTTTCTTTCTCTAGTTCAGAGTGTGCAATTAAGATCTACAAGAGAGAAAGGCAGTCCGCGCATCATGTTGATATCAAAATGATCCCAAATTCTTCAGTTTCCTAAACTAGAAATAGTGATACTTTCATTCACCGTATTATTATCTCTGCTTTTAAAAAATAATAAATAAATAATACTTCACTGTCATGGTTTTATGATTTTCGGTTATTGGTACTCCACATCATAACATCATGTAGTGAATGTACCTGGTTCTCAGAAGAGAAGGACTACTACATTCCCCATGGCACTTTGCTCCTCTGTTACCATTTTCCAGCCGGAGGGAAAAGATAAAAGCTCGCAGTATAAAAACTTGCAGATCACGAGACCTCGTCCCCTTTTCCGCCGTCTCTCATCTTGGCAGCACCTCGCTCTCCAGCTGTCTTATCATCGGTAGTAGAGTAAGGCCTACCTTGATTTTGGGACATTCTCTCTCTCTGTATTGGATTTATCAGCTTAAATTGTAATTATATTGTATTATACTGTGTTGTTTTGCATTCCGATATTTTATTTAGTAAATTAGTTTGTTTCTCCTCAGATTGTTGCCGCTGTTCTTTGCTCTCAGGGCCATCTCCCTACCCTTTTCCCCTTTTCCCTTTTCCTGGGACATGGGCCCGTGGGTCCCCCGTCCCCTTCGTCACGGAATCGGGCCTAACGCCTGTAAACCGTTGACATTCACACACTCACCCCTCCCCCCCCCAGCTTCTTTTTTATACTTGCTAAATAAGGCTTATTTTTGCTCAACTCTGCCATATCATTCATTCAAATATCTCCCATTTTGACAGGAGAATTTGATTTTCTCACAGCCATTTTCCTCCCAGTGAAATCAGTAATGGAATTTCTACTGGTAGTAGAAACAATCTGTAAACATGAGCCAAGTCAAAATGATGAAATTCAATTTCTCTTATTGTTATCTCCTTCACAAAAGAAAACAGCAAGTTCCCCTGGCCTAGTTTAAGCCTGTCAAATCTTCCGAAGTGTAACTCTGCAGCAGTGATCTTTGTTCACAGGATCAAGACTTAAAGGTGTCACTTTTTCCCACAAATTTCATTCAGGAAGGTTAATTTTTACAGATGAAGCTACCAAGAAAATAATGTCATACAATAAACTTTTCACTAATTTGAATGAAAAATAGCTCCTTTGTTTTCCCTCTTCACTTCACAGAGAATCATTTGTGGATAAATGTTACAGGTCTGAATCAGCCAACAGTAATCACCTCTAATAAAAATAATTGTAACAACTATTCTTTTCAGGCATCATGCTGATCTCTTCACCATCGTGCTCAAGAGATTGTTCTATTTTATAGAGAGGTACTATTTTGCATCTACACATTTCAAATGAAATCTGAACGCTATCTAGGAAAAATGTTTTACACCCTACTTGAAAATACAAACAGTATAAATAAAAGTGCAGCAACATACACAAGGAAAGGGTGAAATCTGTAATAATTCACAGATCTCTTCACTGGTGTGGATATACCTACAGACCTTGGGTCCAACCAGTAGGAGTAGTAGCCAACCGGTTTGGCTGCCTGATGGTTTAACTTCTTTGTGAAGAAGAATGATGCTGATACAGCTGATTTTGTAATAAGTGGCACAAGTACATGCCTCTTTTCCAAGAGGCATGTCAGTGCTACAAACTTAAGAATATACTGCAGTGATGTGGAAAAATCAACATGTCATCTGAAATTCAGTAGAGGAAGAGGTGTTTTTGATCCCTAGTCATACAATTCAGTATGGTTTTGCGTGAGAAGCCAGGTGAGATAAAGGAAGATCATTCTCACATTCCTCTGTGTTTTAAGGCTGGAAAAGAGTACTGATTACTGAAAGGTAAGAGTGCTTGAAAGGAAATTTGGGGTGTTCGCAAAAACCACGTGTGGCCCATACTTAACAAAAGAATATTGGTACCAGAGCCTTTGTTCTTAAGTTGTAAGCATTTATTTCCATTTTAAAAGTTATTAAATGATCTCTGTGAACTAGATGGAAATTTCAGTGCTTCTATAGTCAGAAGAAATCTTAGATGACAAATGAAAAATCTCCAACCTCAATCCTCAGCATGAACAGTTTTTCTGCAGGCAGGCGGACGGATCTTGACCTAGATTTGGGAACATCTGACATGGGGAAAGGTAAACAGAGAACTAAGCTTCTCAGTGTGACATTCAGTTCTGCCAGGGTACCTTCACCTGTGCCTGCACTTATACGGCCAGCAGGTCTTTTCCTGTTGTGAAGTTGCCGGAGTCCTAGTGGACAGCCAATGAGAGTCAGACTGCAGGGGACAAGTAAGGCACTGGTGCCATAAGGCACTGGAATGCTTTTGCCTCTTGACCACAACAAAGCCTCTTCCCATGATTTTGCTGGGAAAGAGTTCCAAGAGGAGTTTTGCCAATCTGAAACTTCCCAGATCTTCTTGGAGAGGAAAATGCATGGAATTCAGTGCTGGGTGGGAATAGCTTAGTATATGATGGAGGAAGACTACTCTCTTGCTAGCAGATCTGAGTCACAGATGCACTTAAATGGAAAATAGAAACATCAATTACAGGTCAGCAAAAAAGCTGTTCTGGAAGGAAAGTGAGCTGATTATTGTATTGAGGCTTTTGCCGTTGGGCAGGTTTGGGCCTTGCTTGTTCTTGGAAATTCATCTGTGTATATGGCGCTGTTAAGGATGCAGAGTGTTCTTTCACTTGTAAAGGACGATTATCAACAAAATCGCAGAACGAATAAGATTGCAAGAGATCTCTGGAGGTTGTCTGGTCAACTGCATCTGCTCAACTGAAGCCACCTAGAATAGGTTGCCCAGAACCCTGCCCAGATGGCTTTTGACTATATCTAAGGAGAATATCCCACCACCTTTCTGAGTTGCCTGTGTCAGTGCTCCATAACCTGTGCAGTAAAGAAACACTTCCTAATACCCAGAGGATTCCAGTTCCTCCTGTGTTCCAGTCTGTGTCTGTTGCCTCTTGTCCTGACACCAGGCACCACTGGAAAGAGACTCACTCTATCCTCTTTGCACTTTCTACCTTCAGGTACTTACAAAGGCAGCTCCAAAAGTAGTGCCTCCTATTATATTATGTTGGCCCACAATGTCAGACGCTGATGGTGGTGGTATAGCAAAATAGATGGAACCTTCCCGCAAATATTCCCTTACATTTTGTTGCCGTGTGACAGGTGGCAGCAGAGAGGCAGTCTGACAGAATGGTGTCTGACACAGAAGTGTATGAATGTTTGTCACTGAATTCTTCCATGTGAAAAAAATGGCACCCACTGACATTCATCAACACTTGGTGAAAGTTTATGGAAACCAACCAGTGGGTGTGAGCACAGTGAGGCAGTGGGTCATGCGTTTCAGCAGGGGCAACAGCAACAGTGGTCACGTCCACTGGTGCAGATTTGTATAAGCTTGGCATGCAGGCTCTTGTTCATCACTAGCAAAAATGCATAGCTAATGGTGGTGATTACATTGAAATAGTGTCTTTTGTTGCTGAGAATTTGCTCTATCAAATAGTGTTATTGTGCTCTTTGTATCTGTGTTGGTTTTCAAGGAAACAATAAGGAGGCATTACTATGAAAGCAACCTATATAGAGACATGGTTAAGCTTTCTTTTCTTCAGTCTGAACAGTTCCAGCTCTCTCAGCTTCTCCTCACAGGAGAGGTGTTCCAGTCTCTCCATTATCGTGATCACTTGCCACTGGACTCTAGGTCTTTCTTGTACAGAGGGGCCTAGAACTGGACACCATAACCAGCTGTAGCCTTAGCAGTGCTGAGTGGAGTGGAACGATCACCTTTATTAACAAGCTGGTTATTATTCTAAATGAAAGCCACTCATGCCCTGTAAGTAGATGGGAATCACTCTTTTGCTCACTTTTGTTTCTCTCTCTTTTTGCAGTATCCAAGAGGGATTAAGCAAGTTCATTTAATAAGATTAATTTGTGAAAGATCTAGAGCTACTACCGACTCCTGAGAAGGGATTATTTAATGCATTTGGAAAAAGATTGCCCATTGTTTAAATGCATAATTAAATGTAATCCTTTTTTAGCTTTTGGATTGCATTTACACCGCATTTATTTATTTATTTATTACTTTTCCAGCTAAGAGAAATTGGATTAGGAAGCCTCTACAGCAGTGGAGCGTTTATACCATCTTCAGTTGGCCAGACTTGATGTGTTTTTCTTCAGCATTATTACAAGTGAAACATATTTATTTCAACAGAGCAATGATACTAACATTGAAAAATTGAGTTATTGGGGATATTTTCAATATTTGTTGGCTTTAAAGAAAAGAAAATCTGCTGCTGGTAAACATGACTGATTTTCTCTGATTTTATGCTTCTGAGGTGGGAGCATCTTACTTAGACCTCTCACAGGTGGGAAAGACTTCATGGAGTGTAAGGTGACAGATGAGGGCTCCTTAGGTCATCGCTGCAGTAATCAGAAGTCATATTTCAGGAACAGTCTGTTCCCACCCACCAGAGCCAAATTAAGGACCTTGTGTTCAGAAGAGCTCAGCATGCTAAGGCTTGTGAATCTTAAAGAAATTCCTGTTTCTTTAGCAAGAATGAAGACACTACATGTTCTGGGGGAGAGGGAAGGTTAGGAGCGAGAGCACATACAAGTAGATCTATCCAGAAGACTCTTCTGTAGAAGAGTTTTTAGTGGCAAAATATTAAAATTTTGGCAGAAATCATGTCTTCATAATCTCCAGAGCTGAAAAACTATAATGTTAAAGCAACAAAGTCAAAACAAACAAAACTTGATTTACAGCTGAAAAAATGCTGAGATTATTTTTTCAGCCCTAATTTAAAATTGGAGAGACTTTGCCTTAAAAATATCTGTTTAGTTAAATTTTAATTTTCCTTCCGAAGACAATGTTTTGATGGAAAGCTTTTAATTCAGTTGACTATCAGTAAGTGGAACTGGGCTTCCTCTTTCCCCATTCACAGACTTTCAGATGGGAAAGCTGATGCTGTGGCCCACTGACCAGCACTTTTGGGACAGACAGGTATTTCTGTGGGAGTGCTGTGGACTTGTTCTGTGTTTTGCAGGCTTCTTAAACAGTGTGGTCTCACCCCATTCCTCTGCAAAAAAAAGCCTAGCTGTAGAGTAAGTAAGTTGTAACTTCTCTTAAAGAAAAGCTGAACAACTCTTTCTTTAAAGAATTTTGACATGAATCCCCTCATTAGAAGTAGCAATCTTTTAAAATATGTTGAATTTTGTAGGCATAGTCTTCTTTTTAAATCAACACACTGCTCAAGAGCAAATTGTTATCAGCAAAATAACTGAGAGACTAGAGCAAAGTGACTTTTAAAAAAGCAAACAGCAGAAGAGAAGAGGATCTGCTTAAATGTGGTATTTTGAATACAGGAAGAACATTTGTTTTCTACATTCTTAAGCACGAACTCAGGAAAAAATGGACTACAATGTCAAGAAGTAACAGATGGCTCATTAGTTTTTTAGAAACATATAGGGTATTACCTCTTCTATTAAAAAAAAAAAAGCAAAAACAACAACAAAAAACTACAACAACAAAAAAACACAAATGCCAAACCCAGCACGCTTGCTTGAAAGTATGTGATAAATGATGAAATTTGAGGCAGGAGGAGACAAAGATACAGCACAGACAAGACATAAAGGAGGAGAAGTGTTTAATGTCTCTCCCTAGGACAAAAAAAAAAACAAAAAAAACCAATAACAACAGTACACACAATTCTTGTGGTATGTGTTTTTAAATAGAATAATAATAAGAAAATCCTGACTTTCAGAAAGGATGGATGGGGAGTATCTAATTAACGGAGAAGAACTGGCTGCTTTCTTTGTGATCTAATTGCCTGTCATAACTCCCTGAACACTCTTTTGCTTGTGGCAGAGGAGTTGTACCACCCACTGTGTGAGACATACTGGAGCAGCCTGCTTGTGTGACCCAGCAGTGTATAGCACAAGGATTCCTTGTGTGTTTAAATCTGCCTTCATCAATTCCCAAATGAAAAATGATCTGTTAGCCATTTCACTTACCTATCTTTTGCAGAAGGCTGGAAGAAAAAAGGAGGGAGAGTTCAGGAAGGTTCATCAGACTGCTCTAAACCTCAAGAACAGAAGGATTTGAGAAAGCAAGGATGTGAAGCCAGACAATTGAAACAACCATGACCAGAAAAGAAAGCAAAGGAAAACATTTGAAACAAAATTCTTAAAACCAGCCTTAGGCAGATAGCCAACTATATATAAGCAACTCAGCTCTTTCAGAGGAGCGTCCTGCTACTATTAAAGTGGAGCTGAAAAGAGATTGCAACATATTCTTTAACAAAGATGCAGTTGTGCCAGGTACATTAATTGAAGATTGTGCAACAGTAAAAACAAAGCTTAGGTTTAGACAGTGACAGATAATATAAATAGAATTTCTCCTGACAGTACACAGTGATCCTGGATACTACAGTCTTTAAATTAGAGCACGGCAGAAAAGAAAAGAAAGATAATAAAAGTAATAAGCTAATATTGGAAGATTACCAGACTCTGTTTGCGTTCACAAGGTAACAGATGAGACTGGTAGAGTGTTCAGATGCTACTATGCCCACAAAAGCTACTTGTGGAGACCTGTAATGAAATAATAACTTTAATGTCCATTCAATACATATGAGGAAAATAAAAGTTTAAATTCAGCATTCCTGGCCATACAAAAACATGTGAAATACATTTCCAAAGAGTATTACGTTCTTAACAAAATGGCACAGTCTTGCACTATGACTAAATTAGACACGTCATTAGAATTTAAGATTAAATACCAAAGTAAATAGACTAACATGCTCTTTATAGGCAGAGGCTTCCACTGCCTGCACAGCACTGATACTTTTTCCATAGTGCCCCAGCCTAATTTTGGAGCAGAAATCAAACCCTTTGCCAGTAGGTTTGGTTTTTTTTTTTGGTCTGATGTTCAGATATTATGATAGCTTGAAGGGAAAATGAACCAGTTCTGCAGAGATACTTGCTGTTCCATACAGAGGTGGGAGAGCCTTGCCGCCCTGAAATCAGATGCAGGCAATCAGAATTACATAGCAGTGAGGTATTACAGATTAAACAGCATCAGCACATAAAAACTGTATTTTGTACGCTATCAGCTTTTCTTATGTGTGACATAATAAACATTTACTTGCCTTAAGTTGTATGGTCAATGAAGATGGCTGTTCCAAAGCTATTTTACAATTCATATAATTAAGAGATTGAGAGAAAAAAAAATGTGTGAAAAAAATGTTTTTCTTCCTTAGTTTCTTTTGGCCAATAAACAGCATTTTTTCTCAATGTCTACTTAATAGTAAAAGCTCACTGAAATGAATGCAGATGGCATGTACTCTTAGAGAAATTAGCGTGTACTTAGTTGAGGCTGTAACAAGTGTTGCCCCTCTTACACATAGCTATCATTCTGTCTCATATCTTACAGGACAATTATATCTACAAATTACTTATCAAAATATCCGAAAAATCACATGGAGCTTTGATGGAAATGATGAAAAGTGGTGGCAACTTCATGGAACTAAGGCAAAAATTAAGATGCCGTGTTTTGACTGGTAATAAACTGAACAAAAGTAAAAGCAGGATAGAGCAGACTCTTAGTATGGACAGCAGGTACCATCTTGGGATCTCTGCCAAAGGTCATTATTGCCAGTAATTTCCTGTGGCTGGCTTACTAGAAAGTGCTTGACTTCCTAGTTTGAGATTTTGTACCAGAAAGGACAGTGGGCCATCTTCTGCTGTGCTTAGTGGCTGAATGTACTCCACTCCCATAGCCACACTAGCAATTGCTAATCTTCAGATTGATTAGTGCTAGTCAAACTTGTTCCCACAATAGAGGGCATCTTTAAGAAAATGGACATCAGGTTTATTTTACAGTGTCTTGAATTTCAGGGGAAGTACAACCATTCAATTTCAGCACTGATTCCATGTTGTGGCTTCTGTTCACCTGTATTCAGCTTTTTATCTTGTTCTTAAGACTCATTTATACTGTAACTCTTTTCTGCCTCAACTTATTGCAGGCTTTTGCTTTGTTTATATAACCAACCTATTTTTCTAGAGGAAGAAGACAGGTTTTAATTCAAGATTTTCTGTATTTCAGTGTATTTGCTGAACACCTTTTACCAGCTTTTCCAGAGTTCTCAACAGGGAGGAATATTATTTATTCAGACACCTACAGCAACAGTGTACCTGCCAGAGAGAACATCTTCACAAAACTCTTAAAAGAGTTGAAATGTTGCCTGAAGCGGGAGGCCTCTGCATAATTTGCTTTTTATCTTTGCCTAACAGGGTCATAAGTCTTCACTCTAATACCTCCCCTGAGCAAACCCTGGCCTAAAGAACATACCGACCCTTAGAAGCAATTTATAAAGAACATAAACACCAAAAATGTATTTTGTGTAATAGCTTAAACTGGAAAGACAGAAATTGGCATATACTCCTTTTCATATGTTGGATTGCCTACTGTTATCAAGCATGACAAGTAGAACCCTAAAAAAGACCTCAAGAAAAGATGAAATACCAAAAGAAGCCACCTCTCTCATTTGCCCTTCCCATCTTAAAGAGGATCTTCTTACCATAGAAGTTGCTTTGCTGGTGTGTCAAGGTAGTCAGCAGTGTCAATGAATAGATATAGCTCTGACTTTGCTTAAAATTCAATTTGAGCAACTTGCCCCTATTTTTTTACTTATTTTACTTAAATATCAGATACGTGACTAATTATCATGAAGTTGAGCTGCTCAGTGTACTTCTGAGTCAAAGAAAAAGATGGGTTTGCAACTCTGGGACATGCATACGCTGTCAAATCTGGGTCCTGCATACAAATACCTGAGCAGGCTGCCAAATTTATTAGGTTAGGTACTGCTGTCAGCACCATGTGTCAGTAGGAAACTCTGAATGGAAAAATGCCTCCTTTACTTGTTTGGTGCTGATCCTGTGCCATCACTTGGTAGGGTATTGAGAGAAGGGAACTGAGAACTGACTTGTATACCTCCCCCTGCGCACCTGCAGCATACAAGTATCTCACATGTAAAATAGGCAGTGGAGAACGTACTCTAGAGTTTATCTACAGTAGTTTTCCATAGAAAGTTTAGATTAGAAGAGCTTTTCCTCTGCTGAAACTCTTCCCCTCTGAAAGTTAAAGAAGACCAGATAAGCCAAGACATAAAAGTGAAATGGAAAACCTACCCAACAATCATCTATTCTGAAATGTTGTTAAGTACCGTGGAATTTTTAGTGGTCTTTCTAACTGGCCAGATCTTGATGAGAAAAAAATAAATCTGATTTTTACTTGAAAAAAAAGTAAGTTACAAGTCTTTGCACAATTGTTCTTTCATAGAGCATACCTATTCCTCACCTCCAGAAACAGCCATTCCAGGATACTCCATACTCTGTTCAATTTTCTCAGTCTGTGAGATTTTCTGAGAAAGAAACAAATTCATGGAATAAATTTGAATGTTGATAATTGGCCAGAACAACAACAACAACAAAAACCCACAACACTGAGTTTCAACCAAAATAAGCAGGGTTGGTTGTTAAAGAAATGGGAAAATTCACAAGGGGTTGAATTAAGGAGAATAGAAATGAAGATGATGTCAATGCTAGAGAAGCCCATCTCAAATAAGTTGTTAACATCTCAAAGTTCATTTCTTTTTCTTATTGCTTACTCACACAGCTTTTCATTTTTTCAGGGAATGTGCATTTCTGAAGTCCATATCCAAACCTTGGTGAAAAAGCTATTACTTTCTGCTTGCAGAGATGACTGCCACTTACAGCAGGAATGTGATCCATGCAAAGAAGTAAATTAGAATAGTACAATAATGCAAAAAGTGCAAAGCCACTGAATAACAAAGCAGGATGGAGATCTGCTCTACTTTTCAGTAATAAACCTGGTTTTAACTGCTTAAGTCATGAAGCTGAAGACCAAACTAATATGACTTCAGCTACCATACAGGGAGTGAAATAAGAGTACAAAAGTGGCTCCTAAATATCCTTTAGAGAAGGCACAGGCCCTGGGTCTTGAAGAGTCCTGGCCTTGTGTCTTTTGAGAAAGATTATGAGCTCACGCTATAGTAAATGTGTGGTGAGGTTCCTCAGACAGTTGTAGAAGTGCAGTATCTGTGTTGGAGAACAGTTTACTATGAAGTGTGGCTTTGTGTAGTCCGCTAATTAAGGGCAATACAGGAGCTTTTTACAAATATGTTCAAGTTGGCTATGCATCAAGAGAGGGGAAAAATAATAAATAATACCAGCACCACATCAAATAGTTGTAAATTGGTCATGAATAAGTTTAGACTGGAATTAAAAAAAAAACAACAAGCCTTTAACCTCCCAAATAGTGAAGATCTGGAAAGATCTTCAAAACAGGGCAAGGAATCCAAGTGGTTGTAAGATGGAGCTTGATAAGAAGAATTCTTGGAAGGAGTAATAATGCTGGTGGCATGAACACTTGAGTTTCTAAGGTGGTATAAAAGGAAACTGCATCACTCCTTATAGAATATTTATAGCTGAGCACTCCAGGAAGGCTTTTCTCTTTTAACCAGAATTTAGCTCCACCCTCGTACCTATAATTTTTCATTTTCCCTTGCCTCCCACTGAGGCAATGGAGGATACAGGCAGATAGATTTGTATTCCCAGCAGCTACAGGTCTTTGGGAGTTGTACTCTGCATATACCCTGCTCACACAGTAGAACAATGAATGGATAAGATGTCAGTTCCCTCAGGCTAGGAGTACTGTGGATTAGTAGCACAGACACAGAGATACATGCAGGAAATGGGCTGTTGTCCTAACCATAATGGCAAGGGCTGTTTGGTTGGACTGAAATTGTGCACTCGTAGCAGAAACTAATTTCAAGAATCACTACTGGTTACATTTCTTGAAGCTGTATTTTTAGCTGTTTTTTGTTTTTGTTTTGTTTTTGGTTTTGGTTTTTTTTTTCTTATATGGAGCATGGCAATTGCAATGCATTTGTTCTAGGACTTTAAATCCAAACATTAAAGCAATGAAAATTCAGCAAAGTAGCATGCAACAGTTCAGGTGGTAGCAGACTCTAGACTGAAATCAGTACAGTTTTGATATCTGGAAATTAATGAAGTTTCACAGACTCATGACTTTACAGAATAGAAACTGAATTGTTATTTCACAGATATATTGCTTAGGAAAATTATTATAGCTACTTCTGTTGTCATTTGCTTTTTTAAAAAAGCAGTTTTTTATGGCAAGTCAAAAATGACCTATTGGATCTAGTGATAAATACCACCTACTGAGCTTGAATGCATGCTATATTTGTACAAAGTGAGGGTCATGCACAGGTAAAACTTCACTCCTTGTTCTCTTTAAACTTTCTCCTGGTTTCTTAGGCCTAAGTTGCTTTAGCTTTTCATGCCTGTCAGCCTGAGCTGTAAAGTACATACTACTGATCCAAGTCACTATGGTCCTAAGGTGTTTAGTGTTAATTGGAGTTTGACCACAGCTCTTTCATATGATTCACTACGAAGAAAGCAGACCTTATTCATGCCAAAACTTGTACTTGTTAAAGCTTTTAACGCCTGATTTGGATGGGAAAACTTAGGCAAAGTACAAGCTTTTTAGCTTAAAATACACATGCGCTGCCTAAAATAAAGTGAATGTTAAATATACATCAGCTTAGCTTAATCATCATACTGCAATAGCAGAGAACTGCTGTGAAAATACGCTGTCTACTACTTTCTTTATATAGTCATGATATTTCTTTAAAAGACTTCTTAAAGCTTCCCCACTCCTCTTACTGCGTTGGGGCTCTGAAGCATTCAGTGATTAACCTACTGAAGGCCCTTACTTTTTCTGTGGCAGATATGAGATAGCTTCCAAATCTAAGCTCAGAGCTGATGCTGTGATTGTGAGATTCCTTCATTTCCCTCCATCCATACGGCACCGGAGGTGCATTAACTTCGAGACTCTCCTTCTTACTCATTGATACTCCTTCTCCTTTCCCTTTATAAAAGCTGAGGAACAATAGAGAGCACCTCTTGTATTTTAGAGCATCTTTTTATTTCTATTGGGTGCAGCTGTGTTAGCACTGTTTACAGCAGGGCATGTGTTACTGGCATAAATCATGACTACACCCTTGCATTTACATCTGTGGCTACTGTCCCAGGGTAGCAAGGCTTCAGGACAGAGAAATGAGACAGAAAATATATCAATGCTTTACGCAGGCAGTAGGTGTAAAAGTGACTCGTCCTGGAGCTAAGCCAGAACTCCAGACTGCAAAAGATACATGGTTCCTAATTGACAGCAAATGGTTTAACATCATCTCCTGTGGTAGGTCCAGCTGAGATGCCTGACAGCTCCAGCACTGATTCACAAGGAAGCGAGACTCCCACTGCTACTGAGTCATGTCCACCACTTCCTACAGCATCTGGTTTTACTTGGAACTGTCCCAGGAAAGTGACTGTGACCCATTAGGGCTGCTGAACCTATGGACAATGGTGCCTTGGAGCACTCTACGTGGTAACACACTGATCTTGGAATCTGTTTTCCAACTTGGCTCCTCCAGGCCTGCACAAGGCTTACTATACTCTTTCTTTCCCAACCTCCTGCAAAAGTTTCGTGTCCAAACCTTTCTTCCTTCCTAAGATGCCAGTTGTTCACTGGCAACACTATGTTATGGATGCTTCCCAGATCCTGTAGTGTGCAACTTGGCAGAGGAATGTGGTCAGTCTCCCAGGCACTTGTCACTGGACAGCAGAGCCATGAAGGAGGAAGCAGGCTTTGTTACTACCCTGTAGCTATAACAAGATTAGTGGTGTCCCACAGAGCCTCATGCTCCTGGGCAATACACAGTCAAATGCATGCAGCTCTTCTGCTGCAAGAGCAGACAGAGGTGCCCTGTCCAGCAATGAAGAGTGGTATGATCTTGCATGGAAAAAAATGGAGATGCCAACTATCTGACACCTGTTTGGTGAGCAGCGCCCACAAGCTAGAGCTTCTAGACCTCAGGTTTTATTTTCATTTATTCAGATGTTCTTTGGATAGAGTCAAAGAACCACAGAATGGATTGGTTGGAAGGGACCTTAAATCCCACTTAGTTCCAGCCCCCTGCTATGGGCAGGGCTGCCCCGTCACCAGCTCAGGCTGCCCAGGACCTCATCCAGTCTAGCCTTGAGCACCTCCAGGGATGGGGCCCCCACAGCTTCCACCATCTGAGTAAAGAATTTCCCCCTGACATCAAACCCAAATCTCACTACTTTTAGTTTAAAGCCATTCCCCTTTCTCATGTCACTATACACCCATGTAAAAAACTCGGTCTCCCTCCTGTTTATAAGCTCCCTTTAAGTACTGGAAGGCCACAATGAGGTCTCCCTGGAGCCTTCTCTTCTCCAGGCTGAACAAGTCCAACTCCGTCAGTCTTTCTTCATAGGAGAAGTGCTCCAGCCTTGTAATCATTTTCATGGCCTCCTCTGGACCAGCTCCAACAGCTCCACACCTTCCTTATCCTGGAGGCCCCAGACCTGGATGCAGTACTGCAGGTAAGGCCTCATAAGGGCAGAGCAGAGGGGGACAATGGCCTCCCTCACTCAGCTGGCGACCCCTCTTTTGATTCAGATTATTTAGAAAACCAAGAAAAAGGCCTGGGAAGCTGAAAAACAGCCTTGGACCAAGATCTTGTCATTGTTCACCATTGTAAATATATACTAATCTTCACACACTTTAGGGGTTTTCTCATATCTGTTGACTTTGTCTTATGCTCTGGGGACCAAGAACAGAATCACTCTTTTCATCTTTCACACTTATATGGGGCTTATTTGCTGTATCATTTTTTCTTTCTTAGCAATTAATATCTTCCACATTTTTTTTCAGTCCTCAAATTAGGAAATTGTTTTCCCCAGGCCATGTTACTTGTATGACTGTTATCTAAGGCAAAGCTACCAAGTCTAATTCAAGTGATTTCTAAGATATTATTTCGTTCCATGGATTAGTCTACATACTATAAATTCTTCCCTTGACACAACTATAGAAATGAGCTTATGCACTTCAAATTATACTCTATTATTACTATTTTCCTTTGAAATTAATATTTTATTAAATATTTTTTACATAGATATATAAAAAGAAATATAAGTAATTGTTAAGTACTGCAGGAAAATCATCTCCAGTTTTAAAGTACTATAGGAGCAATCTTATTAAATGAGATCCCACAAAAATGACTCCAGATGGATGGCAATATTAAGTGAATCATATTTTCATGGTTCTTATAAAGTTCAGTGCAGATCTTTGCTTGTCTTTGTTCTTTTTTATTGCTGTTTTTGTTTTACTTTCATGAAAACAGTTCTTCATTCTAAACTGATCTGAGAATAAACTAGTACTATAATAAAATGGCAGAAACATTTATTCTACATAACAGGAAGATATTTTATGATCTTTTAATCCAGCCACCTGCCAAGAGAATAATTCACTGAGTAAGGTTACTTGAGGAAACCGTCCTCATATTAAGTATACTTGCCATTCATGCTGAGGTCTGATATCACACTTCCTGGGAGACAAATATGCACCCATGTAGCACTTCCTCTTTGGGGACCTCAAAGGAAAATAGTTGATGGTGATGACTCAGGGAGATGGCTCTCTTCCTTCTGAGTCAGGGCTGAATCAGTACCCTGGCATGGTGGATAGGGCACGCAGCACTGCTGAAGATGCTGTGCTTTGGGTGAGTCACAAAAACCATGATCTTCTCCGTGTGCGGTCACTGCACATTCCAGCACACTCTGTGCATCCACCCAGGCACTCTCCTTGCACTTGCCAAACCTAAAGCTGGGTAATTCTCTGCAAATAATCACCTCTCCAGTTGCATTAGCTACTATGATTTCTTTGGTTCCTACCATCAGCCATGCTACACTCTTTCCTTTTTCTGAGTAACTGTGATGTTGCTTTTCAGTACTACTAAAATTTTACCAGGACTGACTGCAGTGGCTCATGCAGGAGGGTCTGATTCTGTAGTCTTGCTGAGTCAAAGCTCCTGGTTTGATTTATTGCTATTTTTTGTATATTCCAACAAGATATCCAGACTGATCATGTATAGAAATTTCTGAGAGGTTCTTTTTGTCTTTGTGTGTTTTCTCCTGACAGTGTGAGATGCCACCTTCTCTGGTGGTGTCAGCTATTGGTGACAACAGTCACTGTGATAGGAGGCCAACCTCTACTACCTTGCAACTAGCATATCTCTCAAGGCCCTGACTGGCTGGTAGTATGGACTCACTTCAAAGAACTCATAGTTCAAACAGATGAGAGGGAGTGGTGATGTGATAGTGAAGGGAAGCAGCGTAAGGAGGATGGTTGTCCAGATCATGATCCCAATATACTGGCAGATCTAGAAATGGAGTCTATAGCTCCAGAGTCCCTTGATGTGCATTTTACAAAAGCAAGTATGTTACAAAGACATTTACAGTATTCTCATTTAAAATAATGTTTTTTAACAACATCTTAAGGGAGTGAGATGATCTGAGAATATTGAGAAATATACTTGTGACAAAGCCTGTGGACTGTTGGCAGCAGAAATACACCATATGAGCAACCGCAATCTTATCATGAGCTACAGGCTCCCGTGGACATGCATGTGGTTGTGAATGCATTCCTCTTCCCCTCACAGATCTCATCAGCATCCACACCAGCAACACAATGTGTTTGTTATTTTTTTATTATTATTTTCCTGAATTTGTTTAAAACGTTGTCTTTGAGCACAGGCAGCTGTTGATCCAGCTTGCCTAGAGTTACCTGCTCAGCTGACTTATCCAGAGACAGTGATGATCCCAGAGTCCAGGGATCATATTGAAGACTGCTGTTGAGAGGCCATCTGGTGCATGCTGCAGTTTGCAGAAGATGCTCATACCTGCTAGGTGGCCTCCTGCAACTTTGACTGAAAGCCAGAGTGAAACAGTCTTTGCATAAAGCAGCCAAAACATCTGAAAATGTGCATCTGTATCAAATGCAAATTGGCTTCAATGCTAAACTTCAAGGTTGGCTGGCCTTGGCCATAAGCCAGTCTGTGTCTTTGCCACAAAGGCTAATGGTAACCTGGGAAGTATGAGGCAATGTATTGCCAGCAGGCCAAGGGAGGTGATTCCACTCTCCTCAGTACCTTTGAGATCATACTTGGAGACTCAAAATTTCTGCTAAGCTTTATTCATGTTTAAATGTGCATTAAGAATTTTTTTTTTTTAGTTAAAAATCAGATGAGATATTATTTCTGTAATAGTCTCTGAGTTTTTAGCTTTCTTTTTGTCATGTACATAAAATGTCTACAGTGGCTACAAAATGATGACAATATTAATTGTTATGATTGAAAAATCAGAGGAAAGCCATTGCTCATTGAAACTGGAGATTATGATTATACATGAAAACATGGATGGTACTAAAACCAGATTAATGTAATATATGTTAATGTGATGCAGAATACCTTCTCTGGTGAAATCAGATTTTCCTGTTGTTGTTTTGTGTGTGGGGGCTAAGGTTGCTGTTTGAACGACTGTATGTCTTCCTCTGATTCATACAAGGAAAACTCAAAGACACCTTGGTCATATGAAGTACTTTTTGCATTTAATCCAGATTAACAAGTACTCCAGAAGCATACTGAATTTGACCTGCAGTCTACTTTTGTTCCATGACAAAGCTGATGGAAATCTTGCCTTTAACATCAGTAGGAGAAAGTTCAGGTCTGAAGTTAGTGCAATTATTCATTCTAAGTTAGACTTATAACAAACACAGCTCTTTGTCTTGTGAGCAACTTCCTTGCAATGTTGCCTAATTCCAGTTTTACAATTCTTGTTTTCAAGTGTGTTGAGAAGTATTTCTTTTATCGTCCACTTAATTTGATGTTGTGTGTCAAGTGTGATCATCATCATCATCACAGAATCATCACAGAATGGCCTTGAAAAGGACCTCAAAGATCATCGAGTTTCTACCCCCCTGCTGAGTGCAGGGTTGCCAACCACTAGACCAGGCTGCCCAGAGCCACATCCAGCCTGGCCTTGAATGCCTTCAGGGATCAGGCATCCACAACCTCCTTGGGCAACCTGTTCCAGTGCGTCACCACACTCTGAGTGAAAAACTTCCTCCTAATATCTAACCTACATCTCCCCTGTCTTAGTTTAAAACCATTCCTCCTTGTCCTGTCACTATACACCCATGTAAATAGTCATTCCCCCTCCTGTTTATACACTCCCTTCAAGTAGTGGAAGGCCACAATGAGGTCTCCCCGGAGCCTTCTCTTCTCCAAGCTAAACAAGCCCAGTTCCTTCAACCTTTCTTCATAGGAGAGGTGCTCCAGCCCTCTGATCATCTTGGTGGCCTCCTCTGAATTCATTCCAAGAGCTCTGTGTCCTTCTTGTGCTGGGGGCGCCAGGCCTGGACACAGTACTCCAGATGGGGCCTCACAGGAGCTGATTAAAAAGACAAGGTTTCAAAATTTGACTCAGAAGATGTGAATTTCTAACCAAATATGTGGCTTGGATTGAAGAATTTCTTTTCCTTCCTGTCCTTCTCTTTCTGCCTTGTTAACCTGACTTCTGCAGTTTGCAGTTGTGACTGTCTCTCATAGCCCACATACTGAACAGCCACTGCCGTAGTCCTGGCTCTCTCCCTGGATGCTATGCCTTCCTGTGGTGCACACACCCTTGCAGTGACCTGTCTGTCTTACTGCTTTGACTACCAGAGGAGAGAATAAAAGAACAGGATATAGCTGGTTTGATTTTTTTGATCAAATGGCTTGGTCCTAAGCATTTATATCTTGGATTTCTTTTTTCGGTGATGCACTTTTTCCACAAACCTGGAAGAAACATATGCCTTTGAATCACTGTACAGGAATCCTGGTATTTCAGTTGTTTCCATGCTAAGCTTATTGGGTTGACCTTTTAGGACTGTGTGTGTCCTGCTTGACAGTCATCAAAAAAGGGACGTGGTTCAGCCTTAGTCCTGACAGAGACAGTATTGAAGGATGCAGCCAAGAAGAAAATAAAAACATCTTCCCAAGCACAGTGGAAACAGAGCTTAAGGTAATAGAAATACTAAGGCAAGGAATTAGCTGAAACACAGCTTTAGTTTTTTTAAATATTTCCCTTATTTTACAGTACATATCTGGAATTAGAGCTTAGACTTTTCAAGCTTTTTTAAGAACATGTTTGTATGTTTAAATACAAAATTCTGCCCACCATGCACAAGATTTTAGTTGTACATATATCCAGAGAAACTGAAAAATTCCTTTTGCTGATATGTGTATTCAACAGTAATGCTACTGGTAGCATGGTCTGTGGATTGATTTTAAAAATGAACTTTAAGAAATTATTCTTGTTAAATTCCCAAATAATTTCAATATGCCCTTCAGCTACAGAGAGGTTGGAATAAATATATAATTTATGCCTCCTTTTAGGTAATTTTTTAATCAAGTCTTTTGTTTTGTTTCATTTTATTTCATTTTATTTTTTTTATCCTCCTGTCTACTCTCATTCTCTCTATATATATATTGAACATACATATAAATATATAGATAAGATTCAAGGGAAATTTATCTAAAAAATAATTTTTACTAAAATTAAGAATTTTTATGCCCCATCTATATCATGTGGTATATTCAGTGCTTTTCTTCCTATTTCTGAATATGAGTACCTGAATCATTATGGCAATATGATTACCGTCACAGAATCACAGAATTGCAGGGGTTGAAAGGGACCTCAAGAGATCATTGAGTCCACCTCCTCTGCTAAAGCAGGTACCTTACAACAGGCCACATGGGTAGGCGCTCAGATGGGTCTTGAATATCCCCATGGAAGTAGACTCCACAACCTCTCTGGGTAACCTGTTCCAGTGCTCCATTACCCTTACCATACAGTTTTTCTGCATGTTTGTATGGAACTTCCTGCGTTCGAGTTTTAGGCCATTACTCCTCATTTTCCAAGTTTAATTTGTGGTAGCTTATACTATCAAGGCAATTGTCTGTGCAGTGTGTCTTTCAGTTTAAATAGCACTTTCACTACCCTGGCTGTGTTGAGAACACTCATGATTGTTGGGAGCCACAATATTGCATCTCAGACCTCACCCCACCTGAGTCTCAGGCTTTGTTTGCTAGACTGAGCAATCTTCCTTCTCACAGCACAGGTTTTCTGTGCTCTGCATCCCTATGAAGCCTGTTTCTGCTTGAGTTCTGACTGTTTCTTTCTTGAAAATAAATGACCAGGAGGCTACTCCCCACATTGGTCTATTTAATATTTTTGTTCTCTGCTCTACAGATCACCAGCATCCCCTGCAACTGACTACATGGCATTCTAAGTCTCTTGCTTAGGTCAGCTCTGCCCAGCATTTAGGCCCGGCAGATAATCATTCATCTGCTGTGACAAAAGACACAAAAGTTGGCCCACACCTCCTGCAGGCAAGCTGCTGTCCTACTTAAAAAAAAAAACAAACAAAAACAGAAGCAAACAAGAGAAACTGTTTCCAGAAAATAAGCCCAGCTAGCCTGCGGTGCAAGAGGTAATCTACTACCCTTCCAGAAATATATGGATAGAAACACATACGTTCTCTGCCCCGAGGAAAAACTCCTGTAGTCCTCTTTAGTGCCCATTCCTATACACATACACGCACACACAGACTATCTATTTTCCCTTCTGTCCATTGATTCACTTCAAATGCAGCCTGTTTCAAATCTGCCATGGCCTTCAGGCAGTGATATGAAAAACCAAAAGCAAAGTGCCCACTGGGACTCACAGGACATTCAGCTCTGTCTGGAATGAGGAATTCCTTTGAGCCAGGAGGAATGGCAAGAAATGCAAAAGGAAACCCCTGTGTTTATCGTCTACAATTGCCGAGATTTTTGACACAAGATATGGACGTTTCAGTTTCAGTATAAACTACAGAATGATCCCAGGGATTTTAATTGTTATTTCAGCAGTGGAAAACAAATGTGAACTAAAACATATCTTACATGTTGTCCTGAAGTTGGGCAAACTCTGATTGCCCGGCCAATGGTCTTCTGCAGCAACTGAAGACATCACAGAGGTGAGCAAGCAAGCCTGGAGATCATGACCAGAGAAATATGCACTACTCCTACAGAGGTTTTCACATCTTGCTCAGTAATGAGCGTGTGCTTTGCCTGACCATGGCCAGACTGAAGCTACAGCTTTGAGCTGCAAGTGCAGTGTTGCTGAGAAACAAAGTATTATCTGTCTGCGCTAGTTCCATCTGTTAAGAAGGGTGAAATATGCCTGCAATTTTGCAGTGGGGTTCTCAAATATTGCTAGTTCAGGGAATGTTCTAAAAAAATTAAGTGTGAGGTTTTTTCAGAATAGCTTAGAAATACTGTGTAGAAACTGAGGGCATGTACCAGCTATCTACAAAAAAACATGGTTGATGAGACATGTAGGCATGAGTGTTGCCTACATAGTTGTGATTACTATATGTGTACAAATAAAGACGTGTGGATTTTTATAAATAGGAAATCATGGCTCTAAGAGGTTGGCAAACATTGTGTTTTGTGCTGTAGCAGGAAGTACCATCAAGTCAAAGACACTACGAAATGAGATTACCACCAGGGCAGATCCCGAGTCCATCTGCAAAAGACAGGGGACAGACACAGGTGTACAGGTACAACATCACAGAATCGCAGAATTGTAGATGTTGGAAATGACCTCTAGAGATCATCTAGCCCTCTACAAAAGCAGATTCCCTGGATTAGATTGCAGAGGATAGCATCCAAGCAGATTTAGAGTACCTCCAAAGAAGGAGACTCCACAGCCCCTCTCGGCAGCTTCCTCCACTGCTCTGTCACCCTCACAAAAACCTCTTGCTCATGTTCAGATGTAACTTCCTGTGGCCCAGCCTGTACCTGTTGCCTCTTGTCCTGTTGCTGGGCAACACAGAAACGAGCCTGGCCACAACCTCTTGACCCTCACCCTTCACATATTTAGAAGCATTGATAAGGTCCGCCCCCTCAGTCTCCTCCAGACTGAACAGCCCCATGTCTCTCAGCCTTTTCTCATACAGAGGATGCTCCATGTTCCTGATCATCTTCATGGCCCTCCACTGGACTCCCTCCAGCAGTTCCCTGTCATTCTTGTACTGAGGAGCCATGAACTGCACACAGTGCTCCAGACGTGGCCCTGCCAGGGCAGAGTAGAGGGGGAGGATACCCTCCCTTGACCAGCTGGCCATGCTCTTTTTAGTGCACCCCAGGTTACTATTGATCTTCTTGACCACAGAGCACACTGGTAGCTCACGATCAACCTGTTGTCCAACAGACAAAGGAAGTCTTGACTGAATTCTCAGCATGAGAATTTTTTTCTTTTTCCTTTCCCTTTCTCTTTCCCTTTCTTTTTCTGTTGTTATCTTTTTCCTTTTTTTCTTTCATTTTCTTTTTTCTTTTCATTTTCCTTCTATTTCAGTTTTCCTTTTCCTTTTTTTTCCTATTTCTTTACCCTTTTCATTTTCTTCTTCCTTTTGCTTTTCCTTTTCTGTTTTCTTTTTCCTTTATTCTTTTTCAGAAATAATTCAATGCCATGACTATTCCTTTTGCATCACCAGCTATGATGTTATCTACACACAATGCTTTTGCTTGAATTCTCTGCTTTTGCTTGAATTCTCACTTTTTCTCACAAATTATCAGCATGGTCCTTGATTACGAAGAACTTCCAACTATCAAATAGAGGAATAAAGAAAAAAAAATAGTGGGAGACAACCTGGACTAACTAATTTATCATTAGTTAAAGTGTGAGCCTGTCCATTTAATCCTTAACAATGTACATTTTCTTCAGAATGTGAAGCCTTTGTCTGTAGTTGGAAAAGCTACAAATTTAAATAACCTTTAGCAGCCTGAGAAATGAAAAGTTTGATAGGTACATCAGGCAAAAAGTTTAAATTACATAGTCCTCCACCTTCCTCTGGAAGAAATTGCTCCAGGATTTCTATCAAAATCGCAGTAGAAATGGAAGAGAGAGCCTAAATAAATAAGCCAACTAAGAAAGACTCAAGCAATAACCATTTCTTGATTTGTTAAATACCACCACTGAAGTGGATTCCAAAGTACAGCCCCTGCTGTCCCTTCCTTTCCCCACTCTTGGACTTCTTGTCATATTAAAGAAGTCTCAATTTAAAGAAGTCTCAAAAGAGGACATCTTAGGAGCTTTTCAGAATGATTAATCTAATTCAGATTATATTGATGGAGTTGCTAGCACCTCTCAAGCCCAACTGTATTGAGCTAAATGCTTACTACAATATAATAATATAATGTGGGTATGAACTGTCTTGATAGCTATCTTGGAGTGAGGTTTCAAGGAGGGGGTGGTAGGAATCTTGGCCTTGGCTATGCTGGGGGAGCTCTCTGCGACGGTCATATTCTTCAATATCCTGCAGACGAGTGTATGCAGTCTGCAAGTGTATGTAGAAGAGTTGAGGTTTGATAAGGATCTATAAGAGCTTGCATAAACCTACTGTTGATTCAGCAGTGGTGGGATAGAAGGAACCTGACCTGTTGTAAAACAAGTTGGCAGCACTGTCTGGAGGCAATGGTGGTGAATGCACACTCCCAGTGCACAGGTAGTTAATTTTCCAATAGACTTATATGATGGTAATAAACTGTTAGCTCTGGAGTTGTGTGCACAAATGCTCTGGGACCAGGGCAAGGGAGAAATGATGAGCAAAGGAGCACATGCTTGCTGTTGTTCCTTTATTATTTTAAGTGGAAACTTCAATGCAAAAAATCATATTTGTTCATATTTTCAGAGACATTTGCAGTTTTTAGCAAAAATCCCCAAACAAAAAGATAGCTGGCTGTCAAGCCCTTTTTTATCAGAATTGGGAGGTTGCCTTGCGCAAATCTTACATTGCATACTTTCTGTTTTTACCTATTTTTCAATATAAGCAAGGACAAAAGAGGACAAAAAATAGGAAGACATCAGATAATATTAGAAAAAAAGAAGAAAAAAACTGATTTGACGTGCAGTTACTTTGCTGGGGAAGTTTTTTACCAGCTCTAGTTAAACTAGGCTAATCTGTTTCCATTTAAATTGCCCTGAAATTGTGTTTGGGAACTGGGATGTCTCAAGCTTCTGCATAGGCATGTCCAACCTGTGGCAACTGGCCAGGCACAGCTTGCAATGCAGCCGCCATCTGCCCCATGCCATCACATAGGAGGCTATGCCCCACCAAGTGTGCAGGTATTGAGCAGCAACAACCAAACACTGGTGTCCTATCAATGCTGTCTGGCCTAAAACCAAGGCATGGGGAGGGTGTAGTGCAGTGCTAACTCAAGTTATGGTAATTTTAGGCATTTTGATACATTGGCCGAACACAGTCCTTGGAATAGAGAGAAACATGCAACTGTGCTTTCTGTTTTGATACGGGAATTTGAGAATAGGTTTCAAGATTGCTGAAAGAAATCATCAATTTATGTTTGGGACTCCATTTTCAGTCAACATAACTGCAGAGTTTCAAATGGAAGGTACAGAGTTGCAATCAGACATTCAACTCAAAAATTTGATCATGTCTCTCTGCTGGACTTTCATAATACCAGTCTTACCAGAGAAATGTATGCCTCGCTTCACAGTCAGGTGTTGTTCATGTCATCACCTTTTTGGCACTGTGTACATTTGTGAACAATTATTGTCAAAAATCTCTGAGAAAGAGATTCTCACTGTGAATTGCAACCACTGCCATCAAACCAGACTGATGCATTAGTTTCACAAAAACAAAGTCAAATATCCCAATTGTTTTATGGCTTTGTTGCTCTCTTCTTTTTTAATATTTAAAAAAATATTTTAAAAGTTAAAATAAGTTTTGTTACTTATATACATTAAGTGTATATATTATGGAGGCTGCTCCGAAAGTAATGACTCTTATTTTATGATGCTGGCAATATGGCAGTGGAGGTTGAACCACTGGTTCATTGGTGATATCCCACCAATATCCAGTTACATTTTGTTTTGATGCAACAGATGGCAGCAGAGGGGCAGTCTGACAGAATGGCGTCTGACATGGAAGTGTGGATGAAGGAAAGGAGTGTGATTAGATTCCTCCATATGGAAAAAAATAGCACCCAGTGACATTCACTGACACTTGCTGAAAGTTTATGGAGACCAACCAGTGGGTGTGAGCACAGTGAGGTGGTGGGTAGCGTGTTTCAGCAGTGGCAACAGCAACAGTGGTCACCTCCACTGGTGCAGATGGTTTTGAGCAAAGTATTCAGGCTCTTGTTCGTTGCTAGTGAAAATGCATAGCTAAAGGTGGTGACTTCATTGAAAAATTGTACTTTGTAGCTGAAAATTTTCTCTGTCAAAAAGTTACTGCACTTGTATCTGTTGTAGATTCCATGAAAATAAAGAGGAGGCATTACTTTTGGAGCTATCTACATATATATGGTCCAAGACAATTCTTCTTCACTCAGTGTGGCCCAAGCAATCCAAAAGAGCAGACACATATGTTCTAATATAACACTTACTGATGGGCTTTTAGTGCTGTCTTTCAATATACTGAACAATATATCCATTTAAGATAGGTGGTTCATGAACCCACAGAAAGGAAAGGTCTAGTGCTTTGAGCTGGTCCAGGCTTTCAGTGGGTATTGTCAGGTATGATGGGAGAAGAATATCATTGGAAAAGGTGGTGGGCAAAATTAACTAACAAATAAACAAACTCCTCCAAAAGAGCAGTGATGCATTGGAACAGGCTGCCCAAGGAGGTGGTGGAGTCACCATCCCTGGAGGTGTTCAAGAGACACATAGATATAGGTCTGAGGGACCTGGTTAGTGGGCATGGTGGGGATGGTCTGGCGTTGGACTTGATGATCTTAGAGTTCTATTCCAAACTTAATGATTCTGTGATTCTATGAAAAAGGACTTGGTATCTTGGTTATATGCAGTCTCTATTTCTTTGTTTTGACACTTTCCAACAGATCTACTGGATTCATTTTAGAGTTATTTTAGTTCACAAAACAAGTGTGCAAGGGGTTAATGTAAGAACAACAAAAAAGTTGGGTTTCTAGGTGCATGAAAATCCTTAAGGGTAAACGCAAGTACTTCATTCAGCACACTGGAACTAGTTCAGGTGTTGGACTGCAGAACTGATTTCTCTGCTAAATACATTTAGCGGAGCAGACTTTTGGCATGCAGCTGCTCTATTCTTGTCATAAGATCTGTATGTAGGCACTCAGATGTATAGGTCAGCTCAAACAAGGTATTGCTCACATTGTTTCTGGAGACTGGATTGCCAGCTGCAATAAGTTTCAAGCCAAAAGGGAGCAGCATAGACTTTGGTGCTTGCTGGCAACCAGAGTAAGTTCCTAGGCACCTCAGACTTGTATGGACCAACTTTTGATGTTTATATGGCTTCCCTGTTATCTGGCTCCAGTAGATCAGCAGAATTTCTTTGCAGCTTCCAGCTGAGCATCTTAGACTGTACTACCAGTCAAAGCCTTTTTCATGAGGGGGAACTGATGCCATTCAAACGAACAAACAAACATACACACTTAGATGGATAAAGTATCTTTAGAATTAATTTTATGATTTTTAATGATTTTAATGTGATCAGAAGCAGGAGTGGCAAAAATATTTCAGTATGGGAAAACACAATTAAACGAAATAAGTCTGTAGAAGTTCTTCAGCTTTTTCTCATAGCTGAAAAGCTAGATGTAATTAAAAAGTTACTGCAAGGCTGGAAATAACATGTTTTCGGTCCTATCCTACATATGGGTCATGCTTATATTAAAATTAAGACAAAAACAACATGTTTTCTGCACAAGTTAAGCCACTGTTCAAAAGGAGTGCAAAACAAGAAATGCTGACACTTTCCACATTAACCTTTGAAGTCAATGACAAAGAAATGCAACATGGGAAAGGAATCCTTATCTGAAGATGCTTGACACACTCATAAAACTACTGGAAAGATACACTCTTTAAGAAGTCTCTTTTCAAAATTTTTTAAGAGCAGTGCCCAGTCAAAAGAGTTTTTTCCATTATTTTTACTCCAGCACTGGAAGATACCATAGATTTGCAGGACAAACTCTCGCACAACATCCTGGTCACCAAAATGGAGAAAAATGGACTTGATGGATGGGCCACTCTCTGGATAAGGAATTGGGTGGATGGTCACACTCAGCAAGTTCCAGTCAACAGCTCAGTGCCCATGTGGAGAGCGGTGACGAGTGGCATTCCTCAGGGATCACTGCTTGGACCGGTGCTACTGAACATTGTAGGCAACCTAGACAGGGATTGAGTGCACCTTCAGCAAGTTTGCAGTTGACACCAAGCAGCTGATATGCCAGATGGAAGGGATGCTATCCAGAGTGACCTGAAGAGGCTTGAGCAGTGGGCCCATGCCAGCCTCATGAAGTTCAGCGAGGCTGAGTGCAAGGTCCTGAACCTGGGTCAGGACAATCCCAAGCACAGAAAATGGTTGGGCAAAGAATGGCTTGAGAGCAGCACTACAGAGAAGGATTTAGGGGTGTTCATTGATGAAAGACTCAACATGAGTTGGCAATGTGTGCCTGCAGCCCAGAAGGCCAACCGTATCCTGGGTTGCATCAGTACAAACATGACCAGCATGTCAAGGGAGATGATTCTGTCCCTCTATTCTGCTCTCATGAGAACCCACCTGGAGTAGCACATCCAGTTCTGGGGCCCTCAAAAAAGGAGGACATGGAGCTGCTGGAGTAGGTCCAGAGAAGGGCCACAAAGATGATCAGAGAGCTGGAGCACCTCCCCTACAAGGTCAGGCTGAGAGAGCTGGTGCTCTTCTGCCTAGACAAGAGAAGTTTCTGGGGGGACCTTATAGAGGCCTTATAGCAGTACCTGAACAGGGCCTACAGGAAAGCTGGGGAGGGACTTTTTATAAGGGCATGTAGCTACATGACAAGGGGAAATGGCTTTAAACTGGAAGAGGGAAGATTTAGACTAGATATTAGAAAGACATTCTTTACTGTGAGGGTGGTGAGACACTGGAACAGTCAAGTTGTCTTCTATCAGCCTTTTGCATCAACAACTGTAATCATTCCTGTAACTTAACATGTCATGATATCTTGATATTGCTAACGTTGAACAAAGCAAACAAAGTCAGCCTGATTCTCTTAAAATCAGATTAATCTGCAAGGCACAAAGTAACAAAAGCATGATTTTGATTATCAAACTGAGCAAATATGACAACAGTTGTCAGAGGAATGCATGTGTCACACACAGAGATAAATCCACCACAGCAAAACTAGCTGTAGCATTTCATAAAAGGCCTTCATTCTCACAGGAAAGCCTTTCTTCAGGAGATCTTCAGGAAGAGAGATGGCTGGAGAAATGAAAATCTAAGGGATTTGAGTAGAGGTCTCCAGTAGCTCACTCAGTGCATACACGGTCATAGAGACAAATGTCCAAGTTCTCTTTTGGAGGAAGCTTGGCACTTTTTACCTCTGACTGTGCTCTAACCACAGCTTTGTGTAGTCTGCTTCTTTTTACTTGCTTACCAAAGCACATGAAATAGATGAACATCCTCTTATTTCTTATTTCTGCTGTTGCTGTTGTTGTTGCTTCCCCCCGCCCAGGGTGACTGATACTGGCTTTGCTGATGCTCTTCTTCACTCTTTTGCTGTGTTTTTTTAGAATTAACATCTTCTCAGTTTCAAAAATGCAACTTTGGCACTGTTTTCCCATTTGCAATAATCCAGTCAATTTCCTGTTTCATTCTGATGAGAGTAAGGCAATTCATATTGCATTGTTAAAAGAGGACAAAACATGCTTGCACTGAACATTAACTCAGTTGCATGTGTGAACAAGCTATAGCACGTGGTCCTTTATAAGGGAAGCCAACCAAAGCTAACAATCATACTGGCCCCCAGAGCACAAGCTCAGCATAAGTTCTTGTTTTGTGGACCCTGTAATGAAACATGATGCAGAATAAGGAGGCAGGCTGATCGAGGCAGGCTCACACAACCTGACTATTCTGGGATATCTAGTACACATCTTGTCCAAAATAGACTCTTGGATCCAGGGCAACGTCCACAGATTGTGTCAAATTATTTTGGTGTATTTTCTTGGTAAAATAGGTGATGCTTGAGGATCCTACCTCAAGATATCTGTCACAGATTGTATGGGAAATCATCAAGCAATCCTTAAGAGACTTTAAGAAACCCTAACTGGCTAAATAGCCAGTCAAAGGGGAAAGGGAACCAGCGGTTTTGATGACAGATCACCATCCTTAAGGAAGACATTGTTTTCAGCGTCTGGTCTTGGGACTGCTCTTGTCCAAAACTTTTTGCTAGCAACCTTGTCACGCTATTGAGATTTGGTGATGACAGAAAACTCAAGAGTGCCACTAAGATAGGAAAAGTGCTGAACAGAATGAATTATTTTACAAAGGGGTGCATTAAGAACAAATCAGGATGAGTACTAGGAAGGACAGTAGCACAAAGACATAGAGCAAGGGTTTCTGTTACAAAGTAGGATATTACCACCTGGAAAGGAGACCTCAGCAAAATTTTGCCCATCGGTACAACGTATCCTGTGTTTGCTCATTTGGTACATTGCACAGCTCCATATACCTCTGATGGCAGTCTTCTTTGCTTAGGCAGTCACAGCTACAGCCTACCAACCCCCTCCCTCTTTATGCTTTATGGCCAAGCAAATGCCATCTGTGTGCAAATGCCTGACCATTTGCCATGTAGGTGGCTCGTGCCATCCAAAATTCCTTGTTCTACAGTATCTCCTGCTTTGTATTCCTTTACCAGTGCTGTAGCGTTCTAACTCAGTCTCTCCTTCCTTTGCTCTCGTGCGCAGGGACCCTCCCACCAGAGTACCAATTCAATCCATATGAGAAATTTCCTTAGGTGATTCTCTTCTCCCTATGCCTTTAGGGAGAAGAGAATTTTTGTTGTGTTTTTGTTGTGTTGTTGTTGTTGTTATTATTAATATTATTATCATTTTAATAGTTAAATGTCAGCAAAGATTTGGAGAATCATTCTCTCCCATTTTTGAAATGCAAACCCAAAATTGAAGATCTTTGATTCTGGATTTCTGGGTCTCCAGGATATAAGAAAAGATGCTTTCTTCCCTTGAAATAAAAACCCATTTGTCTTATTCCACATGACAGCCCAGACACACAGCACTACTGAGCAAACAGGAGCTTTCCTTACCAGCACTTCAGCTTTGCAAGAAGTTAGGAGAACAATTACTTTCTTGCTTCGTATCTGTCAAAGGCCCAGCAAAATGAGCAGATATGTTGCTCAAAGCAACATATGTGTCTGCCATGAAGTTAGTCTTATTTTGTACACAGAGGGGATAGTGGCCTTGCCAGACCTTGAAGAAAAAGCCATGTGGTCCTTAGGAATGATGTATGCCAGTTTAAAGCCTTTTTTATTTTCTTCAGTGGAACTGCATGCTGTTGCTGATTGTCCAGTCCTCCAATGGATCTGTATCCCCATGCAAGGCCTCTCACCCTTCCGGAGAATCCATAGCATCTCCCTGTTGAGTATTGTCAGCAAACATGCTGAGAATGCACTCCTGCATCCAGAATTATCCTCTGATTTCTGTCCATTCTTGACACCACAAGCCACAGGAAGACAGTCTACACCACCATGGTTCTCCTCATGGGCTGCAGCCTCCTTCAGCCCTGATCCAGCTACTCCTGTGTGGGCTCCTCCAGGGCAGGTCCCATTTGGAGCCAACTGGGGCAGGCTCTTCTCCCAGGCTCTCCTCACACTGGTTGCACCTACAGCCCACTACTACAGAAGCCTTGCACATAAGCTCAACACAAGAGGACACCAAGGGAACAGCTTTGTAATTCAAGTTTTAATCAGTGATATTTCTCAGAAGAGATGGCACTGCAGGGCCAGCAACACAGTTTTGCGAGCTTGCCCCATGTTGATTTTGCCTGCCGCCCTGGATATTTCAGCATCAGGATTGTTGAAGTTGCCAGAGAACTGACTCCCTGATGGGTGTCGTGTTCCAAAGGATGGAGGGCTGCAACAGAAGGAAACAGAGCAGAGATGAAACCCACTCACCTGCAGAGACCTACCAGCATCCCCTGCAGACCATACTAGCCCCACCCATCACTTTTCCAGGACAGGAGGAGCATGTGAGACTAAGGGATCAGCTGGAAGCCACTGCTCAGGATTGCTCCATCTACCCCAGAAATGTTCCTCTGCTCCTGCAGCATATCCTTGGAGCAGGGCAAGGCACAGCTGCACACTGCTCAGGCTCTGTCCCCTCCCCCCAGCCCCAGCACACACAGCATTGTCCTCACTCACCTTTGTGGATTTTGTTCCGCTCTCTCTCACTTTGGTCCCAGTACAGACTCAAAGTCAGCCCTAGGTACAGAACTCCCATCAGATCCTCACTACCCAACATGCTCCCAGGAGCACAGACTGCAGCCCAGCCAGCCCAGCAGCTTCCGCTTCTGCACCCCAGGCAGGGACGCTGCCTGGGGGAGGACCTGAGCAAGGCACCCATCGGGGCTACCGTCATGGGCAGGGTGTATCTGGGGGCTGCAGGGCTGTGCCTTGCCGCTAAGGCAGGGCCCAAAGAGGGGCCCAGGGGTTGGGCTCACCAATGAATAAAAGAGCATCTTGTCGCACAGAAGCCTGAGAATGCCTCAGGTACAGCAGGCTCTGCTGCAGATATTTATCCACCCTCCTCCTGCCCTGCTGCAGCTGGAGAAGAACACAAAGGCATGGGGCTTGCAGACCCTTCCCAGCTGCATGTGCAGCCCCCCCTGCCAACATCCCCTTCCTCAGCAAAGGGGCAGAGGCTGTGCAGTTGTTCTTACCAAGCACTCCATGATCCCCACTATATTCTTCTTCTGGGCCTGGTGCTCAAGCTCCTTCCACTTCAGGAACTTTGCACAAGCAATGAGGGCTTCCCTAGAGGCCTACAAAGCAAGAGATGCTGGGAGATGGCACCATAGACACAGATCCCAAGAACTGGAATGCTTGCTGCCCTTGCCCCCAATTCCCAGACCACCGCTGAGGTGTCAGCACACCCTTGCTTACATACTGGCCAGGTCTGAAATTCATACCTGTGCAACGCTCAAGGTCTCATCACTGTTCAGAAAGAGCAGAGGAAGCAGGCCCCGGTGCACTTTCTTCTTCATGTCTCCCTTTTGCCACCACACCACAGCCTCTATCACGTCTTTGAACAGGAGGATGGAACGCGCTCGTATTTCACTTGACACCTGAGGGAGGAGAACAGAAGGACCTCAGCGACACACTGCCACTGCCCATGGTGAGCACGAGAGTAGGTGTGGCTGATCCAAAGTGAGATGCTTCGGAGTTACATTCTGCATGAATGTGCTGTGAATTCATGCAAAGCAATGCAACAGGTTTCCAGCACATGGTGCCTGCTCCTCAGAGTGCTTCCCCAGTCACCCCAGCAGGTCAAAGCAGAGCTCCCCAGGCACTGGGCCAAGTTGGAAACAGGGCTGGCCCTCAGCGATGCCTCTGGGGAACATGCTGCCTGCTTAGCCTCCACCTCTCTGCGACGATACCTGGGGAGAACACCTGGTGCTTGTAGTAAAGGGGGCACTGGAGGGTCTGAAAGTAACCCTTGGCAGCAGATGCTTTGCACAGGGGTGGGGCTGGGCCCCAGCACCGAGGCCTCACATCACCAAGAACAACCAAACTGCTAGGGACAAGGCCTTCTGGTCTGCAGAGCCCAGAAGATGTCCCATGAGCCGAGAAGAGTCCCGTGAGAGCCCAGAGGAGCAAAGAGAGGAGAACGCCTTCCGGCCAAGCACTCATCTGCAGAGCTCAGCCTCCCACAGCAGACTTACATGATTAAAAAGATGCAGGAGATTCTCAGCCAGCTCCAGAGCAATGGGACGTGCCTCCATCTTCCCCAGGTGATTTACCACATTTCTGAAGATATTCAGCACGTTAAGAGTGATGTGCGCACTGACAAACTGCAGGGTCTCCATGATGTCTGGCAGTAGGGTCCGTATTTCTCTTGCCTGTACAAAACACACAATTTCCTTTTCATCAAGAGGGCAATGGTCACCCTGGCCTAAAAGCTCTGACTACAGAGCACCAGCCACACGCTTTGCTTCCTGGCAGATGCCACGGGAATGGCAGCAGCAGACTCCGGGCAGGTGGTGGCCATGGGTGCACTGATACGGACATGGGGAGACAGGAGAAGGAGAGCAGGAGAGCAAGGACTCCATGTCCCCTGCTCAGCCACACCCTTTTCCAACAGGTTCCCAAGTAAGCCATCTGGAAAGCTCCTTGAAAGCTCCCCAGGCAGCCACCAGGGCCCACCATGGCCATCATTCAAACTCTTAAGTCTCAGGCAAGGTCAAGGCACAACACTGCCCACCAACCCAGCACCTGGCTGCCAACAGGGTTTTCATTTGACTAGGTCCTGCTCACCATCTCAGGTCTCTCTGACAGAAGGGCAAGGCCTCTGAGCACCAGCCAGAGTATTGGCAAGCTTCTAATCTTCAGAAACATCTGGAAGAGGCCTGGCTTACATAATTCTTGCAGGATCTCTTCAGTGGGGCGCATAACCTGAAATGAACACAGCAGTGAGAGTGAGACAGAGGCAGCAGGACTCCCTGCACCCTGCAGCTTCTGGCTTCTCTGGCAGCTCAGGGCAGAGTATTGGCGCCACACAGCCTGGCCTTTGGCAGCAGTGCCTTTGCAGGGCCCCACAGTCTCTCTGTGCCCCAGGCCTAGCACTACACAAGATGACTTTTTGGCCTGCTACTCCTGCCCTCCGACCAGCCACAACCTCTTTCTCTCATGCCTTTGAGGAGCGAATGACCAGCGGGAGCTGAACAAAAATGGCACCAGACGTGGGTGGCCACAAGCGCTTCAGCCTACTCAGGCTGGGTGGTGGCCACAGCTACATCCCTTCCCCAGCCATGCTCCTGACTCTGCCCCTACACTTCCCCAGCTTTGCAGTCTGAGGGGCAAGGCAGGGAGAGACAGGTTGCTGGGGCAAGAGAGCCCTGCAGGAGAGGAAGTCGCCTTGTCCAGTAACTCACAGTCAGGTGAAGGAGGCCAAAATCCACTGTGGTGATGTTAAAAATCATGCACAGCTGTTGGTCCCGGAGAACACTGTACAGTTCTTCCAAGACTCTCTCTAAAGTCGCTGCTGGGGCAAGCATCCTCTTCCAGATGTCCAGAGTAGAGCTGCAAATGAAAAGCAATGCTCTGTCAGCAGGGCTGCCTCAGCCACAGCGCCATGGCTCAGGCAGGCCCAGCAGCCCCCAGGTTGTGCTGCAGTCCAGCCCCAGCCGCCCTATGTCCTCCTGACGAAGGGCTCTGAGCTGCCTTGGTTGGCGTTGGTTGCTGTAGCCTTGACCAGCCCACCAGCGCTGGAAAGCACAGTGGATTGGAGGGCCAGCTCCTCAGGGATATCCTGCAGCTTTCCCTGGCTCTGGCAGCCAGAGCGTCTTTGAACCACGCTCTTCACTTGAACAAGCCCACAGGGCTGTCAGGGCTGGTACCTGTCAGTCTGTGGAAGGTGGGTCAACACACTCATTAGTACATCTCTGGGAAACTGCGTGGTCAGCTCATCCAGCAATAAGAATGGAGTCTCCTGAAGTGATGCCTGCTTTCTTTTCAGGTTTCTATGAATGGACACAAGAATCTCTGGCACCTGTTGGGAGAAAACAGGGAGAAGATTGCTGCAACTACACTACAGCCGTTTGCCCTGCTGCCAATGATAGTACTGCCCTTCCCATTGCTCTGTGCTGGCTTAAAAT